>NC_053489.1:327002088-327302088 GCF_905171775.1 Rana temporaria
CAGGTGTGCCCTATGCCTATATCGGGGATATGCAATTAGCGGACCTCCAGCTGTTGCAGAACTACAATTCCCATGAGGCATAGCAAGACTCTGACAGCCACAAGCATGACACCCAGAGGCAGAAGCATGATGGGACTTGTAGTTTTGCAACAGCTGGAGGTCCGCTAATTGCATATCCCTGGCCTATATACTTCTGCTAATAGGTGTCCCTCATTCCCATTTCAAAAAGTTGGGAGGATTGACTTACAGTGAGACTGTTTCTTGAAGTCTATTGAGGGTCATACGCTTCAGTAGTATTAGCCCTATGCACTGCTTGCTCACAAAACTGAGGCAGAGTTATAGAGGGGTCAAATATTTTTTGTGTCCAACCCTCTTATAGACAGGCCACATGTCCAAGACTTTCTACAATCCTGTGTCCCTCAATGAACTTTAAGAAACTGATGTTACGGTAAGTACAAAAATCTTATTTTATATAAAATCTTATTTTATATATTTAATGAAAAATAAAACTATGACAAATGTTTGCAAATTATAACCAAATAGTAACTCATACACAATCACTCTTACATAGGAAAACATCAGGTCATGAGTCACTCTTGACTTGAAACAGACATTTTGTCATGTGTATACATAGGAGCAGTCATATACACTCATAGCTAGAGATAAGCCAAGCTGCGCTGCCAAACAGGGATAACAGATGCCAAACCAAAACCCCCTTGAAATTAATGAGAGCCAAATATGTCAAATTAGAAATGCCCATTTTCTGGGCTAAGAGGTGAGGGGGTGGCAAAAATAGCATAGGACAGGCACTGCCCTTAGGATTATGTATCAATGCAAACAGCTTTTCTCATGTATTGCAAAATATTATAGTTTAATATCACCGCCCCCACCCCCTGCAGTACATATTCACTTTTTCTTTACTTCTCCACTATTCCCCCACTCAGTTGTGTAGGTGAGTCTATACAGCCAATGCATCAAACTTGGCTGTGTAGGTAGGTCTATACAGCCAATGCATCAAACCCGGCTATGTAGATGAGTCCATACAGACAATGCATCAAACTCAGTTGTGTAGGTGAGTCCGTACAGCCAATGCATCAAACCTGGCTGTGTAGGTGAGTCCGTACAGCCAATGCATCAAACCTGGCTGTGTAGGTGAGTCCGTACAGCCAATGCATCAAACCTGGCTGTGTAGGTGAGTCCGTACAGCCAATGCATCAAACCTGGCTGTGTAGGTGAGTCCGTACAGCCAATGCATCAAACCTGGCTGTGTAGGTGAGTCCGTACAGCCAATGCATCAAACCTGGCTGTGTAGGTGAGTCCGTACAGCCAATGCATCAAACCTGGCTGTGTAGGTGAGTCCGTACAGCCAATGCATCAAACCTGGCTGTGTAGGTGAGTCCGTACAGCCAATGCATCAAACCTGGCTGTGTAGGTGAGTCCGTACAGCCAATGCATCAAACCTGGGTGTGTAGGTGAGTCCGTGAAGCTAATACATCAAACCTGGCTGTGTAGGTGAGTCCGTACAGGGATAACAGATGCCAAACCAAAACCCCCTTTGTTGAGAAATGGCAAAGCACTCTTTGAAAGGCCAACCTCCTGTGTGCAGAATACAGTATTGGATTACGCCACAAGTCTAGAAGAAATACACAAATTACAGGGAACCTTGTCCTGGACACTTGTCAGGCTGAAGTCATCAAGGCCCAATCCTTGGTGGCTTGTCTCAAGCACTGTAATCCTCTCTCTCTCACCAGCTTACCTCTCTTACAGCTACTAGTCCTACGCTGCACACTGGACCTCGCTTTCCCTCTCTAAACCTAGGAACAAAATGTCTCTTTCTTTCTTACTTATCATGGGTGATGAAGTCTAAAGCCTGATTAGCCACAGTTTAACCCTTCCAGACTATGGCCCGGATTCACAGACACTGGCGCACATTTATTCCGCCGTAGCGTATCTCCTTTACGCTACGCAGACGCAGCGCAGAGAGGCAAGCATGGAATTCACAAAGCACTTCCTCCCAAAACTGCGCTGGGTTTCCTAGGCGTAAGCCGGCGTAGGTGGAAGTGGGCGTGAGCCATGCAAATGAGGGGTGACCCCATGCAAATGATGGGCCGAGCGCCAGACAGATACGTATAACGAACGCGCCGTCCCGTGGACGCTTCCCAGTGCGCATGCTCACAATCACGTCGGAAAAACTGCCTAAGATACGCCAGATCACTGCCTACGGCGTGAACGTAACCTACGCATAGTCATATTCACCTTCAACGTAAACTACGTAAAATACGCGGGCTTGTGTTCCCTGGTGCAGCCCTTTGCATGGATGCTGCTGAGTTACACCTCCTTTATGGGGCATAACTTTACGGCGTACGTACAACTTACGCGCACCAGTCGTAGCCTGCGTCGGGCGCAAGTACGATCGTGAATCGACGTATCTCCTTCATTTGCATATTTGAATAGAAAATCAATGGGAGCGCCACATGCGTCCAGCATAAATATGCGCCCACTCTACGCCGGCGTAGGCAAGTAACGTCAGTGGAATGAAGCCTGTTTTTAGGCATATCTTAGTTTTGTGGGCACGGCGCACAGATACGACGGCGCATATTTGCACTAAGGCTGCATATCTCCAGATACGTCGGCGCAAGTGCTTTGTGAATCAGGGCCAATATCTCCCATTATCCTGAGCGACTATACATTACATCCTCTTTGCAAATTGGGTATAGGAGCACAGCCTGCTCCTCTAGTAAACAGGACACCTGGCTACACGTACAGTCAAGTTTGGCAGAGATGGGTGCATGGACCTGTTTACCTGTCAGATTTAAGAATAGGTTCACATTGGAGCATTTTGGCATGCAACTTCACATGTCAAATTGCATGCCAAATCGGTGGCAATTGCCAGCAATGGCACAGTCTGAATCAGGGGCGGACTGACCATTCAGGCCCGAGGGCCCCATGCCACTAGAGTGCCCCATCAGGGTTGCCAGCCTCAGTAAAACCAGGAACAGTATGTAAAAATCTGTGTTTTAAAATAAAATACCAAGATTATAGCTGCCTCGCCTCTCCAGTACCTTTTCAGTGTGTGTATGTGTATTCTTTGTCTATGTATACTATGTGTGTATATTGTGTGTATACTGTGTATGTATACTGTATGTGTGTGTGTGTGTATACTGTGTGGCCCCATAATCTATTGCCTGGGGGCCCCATAATCTCCTATTGCCTGTGGGCCCCATAATCTCCTATTGCCAGGGCCCCATAGTCTCCTATTGCCCGGGGGCCCTGTGAGTTGTCAGTCCGCCTCTGGTCAGAATCGGTGCGACGCTGCATTTGTGGCGCTGCACCAATTCCCAAAAGTAGTTTCTGTATTACTTTTGGCGACTTCGGGGTGCGATTTCCATAGATATCTCTGCAGCAACCCCGCACAGATGTCTCTGAAATCGCCCCCGAAGTCGGGACTGACATGCGCGAATGAAATTGCGCGAGTTCAGCTTGGACAGAATTTCGTTCCCACTGTCAGTGTGATCCAGGGCTAATTCACATTTGCATTTTGTCCTTGTTCGTAGCCTAAATACTGACATTTATTTATTATAGGTACTGTCAATGTATGCAGCGCTTTCATATATATTGCACAGTCACATCAGTCCCTGTCCTCAAGGAGCTTACACTGTATAATTTTTTAACTTTTGGTAAAGCCAGTAAAATCTTGTCTATGCCAGTAAATTTTGTTTGTCGTATCAGTACATTTCAATCTGGTAGATTGGCATCACTGGCGTGCGTCCAGAGTAGGCGCAGGAGCGCCGCCCCCTCTCTCCTGCACCCATCAATCAACAATACATAGATTCATGCATTGCATAACAGCGGTGGGTGTGTTTTGGAAGTGCCTGATTAGAGCGAGATGCTCTAATAGGCTTCCCGATTAGAGCCTGTGGGCTCTAATCTGCTTCCAAATGGTTAACCAGGTGTGCGTTCCCTGGTTAAACGGTGCTATGTTATGCCCCGTACACACGATCGGAATTTCCGATAGAAAAAGTCCATCTGACTGTCTGAAATTCAGATCGTGTGTATGCCCCATCGGAGTAATTACATTGTAAATTCCGATGAATTCCATTGTAGTTTAGATAGAGAACATGTTCTCTATTACTCCGATGGAATTCCGTCGGAATTCCGTTGTGAGTTTGGTCGGACAAAAGTCTGATCGTGTGTGGGGGGCATAAGGGAATCGCTTCCCTAACATTGACCCGCCTCTCGGGTGCATCGGGTCTAGTTACTGGTCAACTAATTGGCTGAAGCGACATCGAGGGCAGGAGAAGACATCGAGGGAGTGTGGAGAGGACGGCGCTGACCCGAGGAAGGTAAGTGCCGGGCTGGGGTGGAAACTGGCTGCATTAGGGGGCACAAACTGGCGGCAATTGGGGGCACAAACTGGCGGCAATTGGGGGCACAAACTGGCGGCAATTGTGGGCAAAAACTGGCAGCATTTGGGGGCATAAACTGGCTGCATTTGGGGGGATAAACTGGCTGCAATTGGGGGGACAAACTGGCTGCAATTGGGGGGACAAACTGGCTACATTTTAGGGGGGAAACTGGCTGCATTTGAGGGGGGAAACTGGCTTTGAGGGGGGAAACTGTCTGCATTGGGGGGGGGGGGGGAACTGGCTGCATTTGAGGGGGGAAACTGGCTGCATTTGAGGGGGGAAACTGTCTGCATTTGAGGGGGAAAACTGTCTGCATTTAAGGGGGGAAACTGGCTGCATTTGAGGGGGGAAACTGGCTGCATTTGAGGGGGGAAACTGACTGCATTTGAGGGGGGAAACTGGCTGCATTTGAGGGGGAAAACTGTCTGCATTTGAGGGGGAAAACTGGCTGCATTGGAGTGGGAAAACTGGCTGCATTTGAGGGGGCAAACTGGCTGCATTTGAGGGGACAAACTGGCTGCATTTGAGGGGGCAAACTGGCTGCATTTGAGGGGGAAAACTGGCCGCGTTTGAGGGGGCAAACTGGCTGCATTTGAGGGGGCAAACTGGCTGCATTTGAGGGGGAAAACTGGCTGCATTTGAGTGGGGAAACTGTCTGCATTTGAGGGGGGAAACTGTCTGCATTTGAGGGGGAAAACTGGCTGCATTTGAGGGGGAAAACTGGCTGCATTGGAGTGGGAAAACTGGCTGCATTTGAGGGGGCAAACTGGCTGCATTTGAGGGGACAAACTGGCTGCATTTGAGGGGGCAAACTGGCTGCATTTGAGGGGGAAAACTCGCTGCATTTGAGGGGGCAAACTGGCTGCATTTGAGGGGACAAACTGGCTGCATTTGAGGGGGAAAACTGGCTGCATTTGAGGGGGCAAACTGGCTGCATTTGAGGGGGCAAACTGGCTGCATTTGAGGGAACAAACTGGCTGCATTTGAGGGGGCCAACTGCCTGCATTTGAGGGGGCAAACTTGCTGCATTTGAGGGGCCAAACTGGCTGCGTTTGAGGGGGGCAAACTGGCTGCATTTGAGGGGGCAAACTGGCTGCATTTGAGGGGGCAGACTGGCTGTATTTGAGGGGACAAACTGGCTGCATTTAAAGGGGGGCAAACTGGCTGCATTTGAGGGGGCAAACTGGCTGCATTTGAGGGGACAAACTGGCTGCATTTGAGGGGTCAAACTGGCTGCATTTGAGGGGGCAAACTGGCTGCATTTGAGGGGAGAAAACTGGCTGAATTTGAGGGGCCAAACTGGCTGCGTTGGAGGGGGGCAAACTGGCTGCATTTGAGGGGGCAAACTGGCTGCATTTGAGGGGGCAGACTGGCTGCATTTGAGGGGACAAACTGGCTGCATTTGAGGGGGCAAACTGGCTGCATTTGAGGGGGCAAACTGGCTGCATTTGAGGGGGGAAAACTGGCTGAATTTGAGGGGGCAAACTGGCTGCATTTGAGGGGACAAACTGGCTACATTTAAAGGGGGGCAAACTGGCTGCATTTGAGGGGGCAAACTTGCTGCATTTGAGGGGGCAAACTAGATGCATTTGAGGGGGGCTAACTGGTAGCGTTTAATGGGCACAGTGGCTTTGTTTAATGGGCACAATGGCTGCATTTAATGGGCACAGTGGCTGGGTTTAATGGGCACAGTGGCGACAATTGATGTTTTTTTTTTTTTTTCAGTTTGTTTGCACCCCCCTAAAAAAAATTGAGCACCAGCCGCCACTGACTGGCACCCATGTCTGCCAAACTTGACTGCGCAGGTGAGTCTGTGTGGAGTTGACACACACCCATTGACTTTCTATGGTCTGCCTGCATGCAGCTCAGCATTAGTAAATACAGAAAAGCATGTCTGTAGTTGTGAATGAGCCCCCATGAGCAGTCCCTGGACAGCTAGGAGACGATGTAGTTACACAAGTGTGAAGAAGTTGAGTAGGTATGAAGGTGCCTCCTGTAGATAGACTGTAGCGATCCTAGAAGTGTTTCCAATTAGAGTGGCACTCGTGGTATCTACACGCCTGTTAGTCTGCTGGGAGGACATGAGAGGAGGACATGTGGGGAGGACATGAGGGGAGGACATGTGGGATCAATCAGGGGCTGATGCTGGCTTTGGGGAATGTTGACAGCCCGATAGACACAGGCAGGGCTCCGGTGACAAGAAGAGCTCAGCAAATGAAAGGCGGACAGAGGAGGGAGTGAAGGAAGGAAGAGTTAGGAGAAGGCAGGCACAATCCTCCAGCAGAGAGAGCAAAGGAAAGAGTGAGCAGAAAGTAGTGCGGAGACAATAGATGTGAAGGAAGCAAGGGAGGGAGGACACAGCTCAGCTTGGGATTGTCTGCAGATTTTGGGGGGGAAGAATGGAGAGGAGGGGAGAAGAGTGACCCCCAGACAACACTATGCTCCGGATCACATTGGCTGGAAGTCTAGTCTAGTCTCAGGCTGCAGGAAGGGTGGAGAGTCCTAACACAGCAGTTGTCTCCTCTCCAGGTGATCATGTTCCTCTTGGCTTGTCTTTGTCTCTGCCTGCCTCCTCTGCTCCATGGCTGGACAAGTTTTCAGCACCAGATCCCGGCCACTTACAGGAGTTCCTCCCAAGTTTTCCACATCGCTGCAGAGAGCCCTCCGCTGTCAGAGAGCGCGGAGAACAAAGTGGAGAAGCTGGGCCAGTCCTTCAAGAAGAACATCAGGAGGCTGAGGGAGAAGAGCCGACACCTGGACATGGTCTTCTTGGTGGACGAGTCTTCTAGCGTGGGCCATGCCAACTTCGTCAGCGAGCTCAGGTTCGTCAAGAAGCTGCTCTCTGATTTCCCAGTGGTGCCTTCTGCCACCAGAGTGGCCATTGTCACCTTTTCCTCCAAGAACAACGTGCAGACCAGGGTGGACTATATCTCCAGTAGCCACTCTCACCAACACAAGTGTTCTCTGCTCAACACAGAGATCCCCGCCATCACCTACAAGGGTGGAGGGACCTACACCAAGGGGGCCTTCCAACAAGCAGCGGTAAGAGCTTCACCACCTTCATACCAAACTCATACATTGGCACATTCTTTGTTTTGTTACAAACTTATAGTTATCATTTGTCTGAACTTTGGACAAAAAACTTTCACTAAAATATTCCTCAATAGCCATAAAGTATATAAATCCACTTTGCGTGCACTAAATGTAATTGCAAACCTAGATATTATCGTGTAAGTGTATTAGGAACATCATTACTGCTTTGTACACACCCTATGCAGAAAGAAGGGCTGTAGGAGGGGCCCAGCAGGTCCACCCACTACAGATTGCATGCAGGAGGGGGCGGATACAAGACCAGTCACACTGCACAAAGACAGAGAGCCGCAGTGACTGGTCTTTAAAGCGGGAGTTCACCCATTTATAAAATGTTTCCCCTTTTCCCCTTAGATTCCTGCTCGTTCGGTCTAGGGGAATCGGCTATTTGTATTAAAATATGAGCAGTACTTACCCGTTTTCGAGATGCATCTTCTTCCGTCGCTTCCGGGTATGGGTCTTCGGGAGCGGGCGTTCCTTCTTGATTGACAGTCTTCCGAGAGGCTTCCGACGGTCGCATCCATCGCGTCACGAGTAGCCGAAAGAGGCCGAACGTCGGTGCGGCTCTATACTGCGCCTGCGCACCGACGTTCGGCTTCTTTCGGAAAATCGTGACGCGATGGATGCGACCGTCGGAAGCCTCTCGGAAGACTGTCAATCAAGAAGGAACGCCCATTCCCGCAGCCCATACCCGGAAGCGACGGAGAAGATGCATCTCGTAAACGGGTAAGTACTGCTCATATTTTAAAACAAATAGCCGATTCCCCTAGAGAAAACGAGCAGGAATCTAAGGCTAAAAAGTGCCCTCTAAGGGTGAACCCCCGCTTTAAAGTGAAGTTCCACCCAGAAATGTTATTTTTTTTACCAAAAATCCTAAAAAAAAAATGCATTTTTTATGCTCACCCGATATACCTGTTTCTATGCGGAAGTCCTTAATCTGCCCCTTCCGTAACCACGGTCCATCTTCTTCATCCTCTTCTAGTGAATGGGGTGCGCTGCTTTCTGGGAACTGTGGCCCAGATTCACGTAGGGAGCGCGTATTTGTGAGCGGACGTAACATATCCTATTTACGCTACGCCTCCGCAACTTTGACAGGCAAGTGCAGTATTCACAAAGCAAAGTTGCGGCGGCGTAGCGTAATTAGGCCGGCGTAAGCCCGCCTAATTCAAATATGGAACATGTGGGCGTGTTTTATGTTAATTTATTGTGACCCCACATAAACAACGCTTTTTACGAACGACGCATGCGCCGTCCGTGAAAGTATCCCAGTGCGCATGCTCCAAATTAATCCGCAAAAAGCCAATGCTTTCGACGTGAACGTAAATGACGCACAGCCCTATTCGCGAACGACTTACGCAAACGACGTAATCAACGGAACATTCGACGCTGGCCCGACGTCCATACTTAACATTGGCTGCGCCTCATATAGCAAGGGTAACTTTACGCCGGAAAAAGCCTAACGTAAACGGCGTATCTGTACTGCGACAGCCGGGCGTACGTTCGTGAATAGGCGTATCTAGCTGATTTACATATTCTAGGCGTAAATCAGCGTACACGCCCCTAGCGGCCAGCGTAAATATGCAGTTAAGATATGACGGCGTAAGAGACTTACGCTGGTCGTATCTTAGAGAAATTCTGGCGTATATGATTCTTTGAATCAGGCGCCAAGATATGACGCCTCACACTCAGAGATACCTCCTACATGAATCTGGGCCTGTGTGTAATCCCAGAGAGCAGCTGCCCATTCACAAGTCGGTGCTTTACTCGCGCATGCGCAGTAGGAAGCGCAGTAGGAAACAGGCAGTGACGCCGTTAGGCGTCACTGCCTGTTTCCCTTAGTGAGGATGGCGGTGCGGGACCTGCACCGATCAAGGGATCGGCATCGGCATCGGGGGGGCCCATCAGCACGGGCAAGTAGGACAGGTAAGTGTCCTTATTAAAAGTCAGCAGCTACAGTGTTGGTAGCTGCTGATTTTTAAAAAATAAATAAAAAATTTGCGGGTGGAATCCCACTTTAACTACTTGTCTACTGGGCACTTTCACCTCCTTCCTGCCCAGGTACATTTTCAGCTTTTATCGCAGTCACACTTTGAATGCCAATGGCGCAGTCAGGCAACACTATACCCATATGACATTTTTATAATTTTTTGGAGAAAGATAGAGCTTTTTTTTTTTTTTTTTATTATATTTTTATTGGGTTATCAAGAGAAAATAAATTGTTACAGAGTATACAAATATCTGAATCGTAACAGAGAAATATAAAGGAACAAATAAACAATGTGCACATAATACAGAGCACAGGGGTGATCTGCACAACATATCAAAAATATACAAGCAACTCGTAGGTAAGTAACATGAAACAGAACAAAGGTCATTTATGAAAACAAGAGCATTTTTAGGTGTATACAAAAAAGAACAAGACGCACAAAAAGGTACCAATTAGTATGTATCAGAGAGGGGGGAGGGGATCTACCGAGGTTAATATCATTTATCATGTAATGGTTGGCAAAGGGCTCCCGTATAGAGCTTTCTTTTCATGGTATTTAATCACCAATTGGTTTAAATTTTTTTGCCAAAAAAAAAAAAATTGATTTTTTTTTTTTTTTTTTTAGTTTATTTTATAAAAAAAAATTAGCAAATAAGTAATATTTCTTCTTTACTGATGTGTGCTGATTAAGGTTGCACTGATGGGCTCTGATAGATGGCACTGATGGGCCCTGATTGAGATGCATTGACAATCAGGGCACTGGTGAGCTGTGCACTGAATGGAAATTTTGGTTGCCGAAACCGGAAATGCAAGATGCCCTTGGCTTAAAACCGAAAACCAAAAATGACAGGTTTTAAAAAATATTAATATTTTTATATATAATTGTATGATATTCTGCTTTTTAACTATTATCATGAATTTAAATGAATATTAATTTATTGTCAGCCATTATTGGCACCTCTAGCGCCTCTAGCACCTCTAGCGCAAGAAAAGCTCAAGAAATACAGTATGTATTCCTTTAAATTCTATGTATGTCTTCACAATGGTCAGTTGCGCTTCCGTTGTAGTGTTAAAAATCTTGCTTGCTACATTTTTGGTCAGTTAAAAAAACGCACCAAAAACGCACCTCCCCACTGAAATGCAGCAAGAACATCAATAATGCACCCATGTTACCTTTTTTTTTGAGTTACATGACCTATGAAAAACACACCATAAGCACAGTAAAATCGTGGCAAAACTGTGCATTTTCGGTGCCATTATCAGTTTTATTATAAGGAAAGGTCTGCCGATAACTGGCAAGTCTGTTTACATGTGACCAGCTGTAATTGGACACAGCTGATCACATGGTAAAGGGCCGCTGTGATTGGCTCTTTGCCGTGATCTGTGATCAGCTGTGTCCAAAGAACACATCGGTCATAGAGCATGCCAGATGCATGCCCCTGGGGTGCGCAAGAGGTGGGGTTCTGGGAGGAGGTCTGTGGACACCCTCCCAGATCTGTAAGCCTGCACTGTAGGTGTCTTTCGGTTATAGCACAGGTGGGAAGAGGTTAACTGCTTCCGGACCACGGCAGCGCAGCCAGGCTGGATCTGGTATGCTGCGTGCCGATCCTGTAACCTCTGTGTCCTCCAGACACAGCAGATCATAATAACAGGTAACTTGGTACTGGGTATCCTATGATCACTATGAATGATCATAGCAATCACATGATACCAATGTAAACAAACTGTTATTAAAGTGGAGGTCCACCTATCCCTGCAAAAATTAAAAGCCAGCAGCTACACATACTGCAGCTGCTGACTTTTAATAGAAGGACACTTACCTGTCCTGGTGTCCAGCAATGTCGGCCGTCGGGTGCTGCCATTGCCAGTAAGGGAAACCAGTAGTGAAGCATTACGGCTTCATGCCGGGTCCCTACTGCGCATGTGCGAGGCACCACTGCGCATCTGCTACTGGCCAGGTGGTGGGGGAATGAGGAGGGAGCCGAACTGTGACGTCATTTGCCATGGCCCGGTCTCCCGGAAGTGGGGACAGGATATCTGTCAAAGATAGGTATCTGCTCCCCCCTCCCCACCAAAAGGTGCCATTTGGCACCGAAGGGGGTAGGAGACAAATGAGCGGAAGTTCAACTTTTGGGTGGAACTCCGCTTTAATGGATTTCCATTTATGAAAAGCTTGCTTACAGTTGTGATCTGTTATTGGCCCACAGCAATCAGATGGTACTGGACTACCTGTACCATGTGATTAGCTGTAGCCAATCACAGATCACAACCATAAGCAAACTGTTCATGAATGTTAACCCATTAATGACAGTTAAATTGCTTTTACAGTGATTGTTACTGTATAAGTAATAACAGTATTAAAAAAAAAATCCCTGATAATCCACCCCAGAGTAGTACTGTGTGACTATGGTGACACTGAACTACTCTTATGACAGAATGTGAAAAAAATAAGTAAAAGGAGAAAAAAGTTTAAAAAATAAAATAAAAAAATGATTTATTTTTCTTTTTTACATACTGTCACCAGTCAGTATCCCTAATTACCACCACACCAGTCATATGGTAACGAGGTGCGAGTATGGCCACTGGTGAGAAAATGTAAAATAAAAATTAAAACTCACCATGCCTCTTACTAAATACCTTGGACTGTCCAAAAAGGGGTCATTTGGGGTATATTTGTACTGTCCGGACATTTCAGGGCCTGAAATGAGATAGGCTGTCAGAACATGAGGATTGATCAATTTTCAAATATATATACCATCATTTGTAGACACTATGACTTTCACACAAAGCAATTTATATACACTTATTGGGATTTTTTTTTTCACCAAAGACACGTAGCAGATCACATTTCGGCCTAAAGTTTTGAGTAAATTCGAGTTTATTGGATATGTTTTATAACAGAAATTAGAAAATATATATATTTTTTTTTCAGGAAATGTGATCTTTATTTGTTGATTTAATAAAAAATAAAATAATATATAAATTTCATTTTTTTGCAAAGTTACATTGGGCCAGGCAGGACCAATGTAACCATGCAAAAAAAAAACATATCTGAAACTCAACTTTAAAGGAAACTTCTTCATAAAGACAGAGTTTCACATTGGATTCATGCACAGATCTGGAATAAACACACAAAGATGCATGCGAAGATTCAATAAGAATACACATGTCTTGTTTTTTAGACAAGCTTTACTTTCTCCAGAGTTGAACTTTAACCACTTGAACTTGAACTTGTTATCCCTGGAAAGCCAATCGACGGCTCTAAAAAATGAAACCAGAATGATGCCTGCAGCTGCGGGCATCATCCCGCTATAACCCCCGAAAGCCGAGGACGCATATCTATACACTTGGTGGGAAAGGGTTAAAATATGCATTTTGGGGCTCCCTTGTTAAAGGGGGCTTCCAGGTTTCGATAAGCCCCCTGCCTGCAGACCCCGACAATCACTGGCCAGGGTTGACGGGAAGAGGCCCTTGTCCGTATCAACATGGGGGCAAGGTGCTAGAGGTGGGGGGTGCTTTTCAACTTGGTTACATAAAAATATCCATGTGTCACAAGGGCTGCTGGAGGAGCAGAAATTCACTTTACTGTGCTATATACACTCAGTGCTCATCTCTTCTGGAGGTTGCTCAAGCGAATTACCATCTGTATACTGAATACAGGGAGTCACGCCTTCTGCACCTTCACCCTTCAGCGAACGTCTTTTATCTTGTTCAATCAGTACAAGACATTCTCAGATTGGATGAGGCAAAAGTCATAACGTCAGTCTTGTCCAATCAGAGAACACCTTGAGTTCCTTGAAAGCAATACCATGTGTTCTCTAAATGGCGGAAGTGTCAAGGGAGCAACTCCTTGTATTCATTATACATAAGGCAAGTTACTTGACAGCACCTGTAAGAGACCATAACTTTTTTTTGAGAGAGTGAAGCTTACTGTCTTTCTCACCTAGGCAAGAAAAATGTTCCCCAGCTGCCTGAAGCCTCCTGAGATATGCTCATCACATGTCTTAGGAGGCTTTGGGGGCAATGTAGGACACTGCTCATGTGTATCATCAGGGGGCTGGCTGTAAGAACATGGAAGAGAACATGTTGCAAGCAAAGGCGATAGTGGCGCAGGACCCAGATTGTGGCTGGCTACTAAAGATTACAACAGGACAATGCTGGATTCGCCGGACATGTGAATATGGGTTTTGAGGATAACTGAAAAAAACAAGTGAGGGAGGAAACAATAGAAATTACAGAGGGGGTGAGGTTCCTCTTTAAAGTGTATGAAAACCAACACTTTTGGGGAGGAGTTAGTACAGCGATAGTTAGTACAGCAATCTCCCTGTTGAGCTATGGTGTTCTCACAGAGGGATTACCTCTCTGCCAGAACACACCAGTTAGCGCTCGCAGCCATTGGTTCCCAGTGCTGATCGGGCCAACATTCAGCCCCTTTGTACCAGGCTTTAGTGTTAAAATCCTTGTCAGGTTTTTATTGCAAGCTTTGCATCAGATATGGAATGTCGCTCCCTCTATTTTTCCACCAGATCACTATCTCCGATACCAAAAGTGAGGAAAAAATACATAATATAGGGGTGTCACAAGAACAGAGGGTGTGGGAAATCCTGAAATGTAGAAATCAGTTCTGGTAAAAAAGATAAAATAAAAAATTAAGAAACACTAAAAAAGCAAGATACGCTTTACTGAGACTGTCCTTCCTCTCTCAAATTCCAAAAAAAGGAAGAAATATAATAAAAATATGTATTCATCAGTTTAGGCCACTATGTATTCTGCTACATACTTTTGGTAAAAAAATAATCGGAATAAGCATATATTGATTGGTTTGCGCAAAAGTTATAGCGTCTACAAAATAGGGAAAATACTTTTTTATTTATTTTTATTGTTTTTACTAGTAATAGCGGCGATCTGCGATTTTTAGCGGGACTGTGACATTGCGGCAGACAAATCTGACCCTATGTGACACTTTTTTGGTGACCAGTGACACCAATACAGTGATCAGTGCTATAAAAATTAACCGATCACTGTATAAATAGACTGGCAGGGAAGGGGTTAACACCAGTGGTGATCAAAGTGTTAAGTGTTCCCTAAAGAGGTGCTTTCTAACTGTCAGGGGGGTGGGCTTACTGGGACTAGGGAGAGAGCATTGTTCCTGTTTACAGTACATAGGCAGACCCCATTCTGCCTCTCTTCACCGTGATTGCGGTTGGCCGGCCGACATCGAGCCTGCTGGACCCGTGGAGGGTCCCACAAAAGCTAGTGCACGAACCGCCCAGCAATTCGCACAGCCGAGCCACCTTGCCGCAGTATACCATACAGTATATAAAAAAAGTATATATACAGTATGTATATATAGATCACAAAAATATAATATAAGGCAGCTTACCAGTCCTTAGATGAGGTTGCTGCATTTTTTTTCTTTCAGTTTAAATACATTACTGGAGATTTACTAAAACCGGCGGAGTGCAAAATCTGGTGCAGCTCTGCATAGAAACCAATCAGCTTCCAGATCTTTTTTGTTGAAGCTTAATTGAACAAGATGAAGTTAGAAGCTGTTTGGTTTCTATGCACAGCTGCACCAGATTATGAGTGCTCCAGTTTTAGTAAATCAACCCCATTGCATGCAGGTACAGAAAATACCTGTTGATCCCTATGGAAATCCTGTAACTTGAATGAATGAATGAATGAAAAACTTATATAGCGCGGCACATGCGAACTAAATCGCCTCTGGGCGCTCGTTGTTCCTGTCTCTAGTCATCAAAAGAGCAGAGTTTTAATCTGTCTTCTGAAGGTCAGGTGGTTTTCCTCCAACCGAATGCTGGTTGGTAAAGCGTTCCATAGTCTGGGACCTTGGAAAGCAAACCTTCTTTCTCCTTTGGACTTGTATCTGGCTATGGGTACCTTGACCAGATTTTGGTCGGTGGATCGCAGAACGCGATTGGAATTGTGGGGTTCTATCTTATCGCAAAGATATTGCGGAGCCCTTCCATGGATGCACATGTGTCAGACAGAGTGCTTTAAAAGCAATTCTGTCCTTTACTGGCAACCAGTGAAGGGTTCTCAACAAAGGTGAGATTGATTCCCATGTTTTTTTCCCAGTCACAAGTCTGACGGCCGTATTCTGAACGACTTGCAGACGGGAGATTTGGTACTTTGGGAGTCCGAGGTAAAGGGCATTTGCATAGTCCAGTCTGGAGTTCACAATTGTTCCCACCACGACTGCTACGTCTTCTTTGGGGATAAATGGAATAAGTCTGCGTAGTAGGCGTAACAGATGGTGAGATCCGCTGACTACTGACCCTATTTGTGCATCCATTGTCATGTAGGTGTCGAAGATGACCCCGAGACTTTTGACTTTGGAGCTAGGGGTGATGATTTGGCCCAGAATGGGCGGAGGTGTCCAGGTTGTTACTAGTTGACTCTTACGACTGGCATGAAACAGGAGAAGTTCTGTTTTGGAGGTGTTGAGTCTAAGATAACTCTAATGCCGCGTACACACCATCACTTTATGTGATGAAAAAAAACGACACTTTCTGTGAAGTAAAAAATGACGTTTTTGAAACTTCAATTTTCAAAGACGAAGTTGCATACACACCATCGTTTTCTCACAATGATCTTGCAAAGTCAGGTTACGTTCCACCACGTTTTACCATTGAAGCTAGCTTCTGGGCATGCGTGGATGAAAAAACGTCTTAGAAAACGACGTTTTTTGCTACACACGGTCAATTTCTGTGAAGTAAAAAGTGCACTTTTGAAAAACGACACATAAAATTGAAGCATGCTTCAATTTTTTTCTGTCGTTTTTTAGAAGACATAAAACGACGTTTTTGCCCACACACGGTCAATTAAATTGACGTTTTTGAAAATGACGTTTTTTTCCATCGCAGAAAGTGATGGTGTGTACGCGGCATTATGCCCCGTACACACCATCACTTTATGTGATGATGAAAAAACGACACTTTCTGTGAAGTAAAAAATGACGTTTTTGAAACTTCAATTTTCTAAGACGAAGTTGCCTACACACCATCGTTTTCTCACAATGATCTTGCAAAGTGAGGTTACGTTCCACCACGTTTTACCATTGAAGCTCGCTTCATAAGTAGCTTCTGGGCATGCGTGGATGAAAAAACGTCTTAGAAAACGACGTTTTTTGCTACACACGGTCAATTTCTGTGAAGTAAAAAGTGCACTTTTGAAAAACGACATAAAATTGAAGCATGCTTCAATTTTTTTTGGTCGTTTTTTAGAAGACATAAAACGACGTTTTCCCCCGCACATGGTCAATTAAAGTGACGTTTTTAAAAACGTCATTTTTTTTCATCACATAAAGTGATGGTGTGTACGGGGCATTAGTCATCCAGTTTTCTATTAAAGAGAGACATTTCTCTAAACTGAGATGATGATCCTTTTTGTTGCAGATGCGAAAATACAGTTGCGTGTCGTCTGCATAGGAGTGATAGAGTAGTTCTTGGCTACTGATGATTTCAAAGAGAGGGCGAAGATAGATGTTGAAAAGCACCGGTGACAGGGGGGATCCTTGGGGGACTCCACATGAGACCGTGCGCTTTTCAGACATAAAAGGTCCCAATTTCACTGTGATCGGTTTTCCAAAAAGGAGGAAAACCATGGTAAATCACCTTCTGCGACTCTGGCTACCTCAGCCAGCCGCATTAGTAAAAGTTTGTGGTCTACCTTGTCAAAGGCTGCGCTTAGGTCCAGCAGAACCAGGAGACAAGATTCTCCTTCGTCTGTGGCCTCAAGAGCGTCGTCCCATATTTTGAGTAATGCTGTTTCCGTCCCGTATCCGGGACGGAAACCTGATTGAAGTGGATCAAGTAGATCAACTTCCCGCATAATGTACTAAACTGCAATCTCTAATATTGTTATCCACCTTACAAGCTATCTTCTGTGAACTACACAACCCTTCTACCCTATGTAATGGAGAAGAAGGGAGAGGGAGGTCAGGGAGGTGTTTGTAGCCCAAATCAGGAGAATAGCTTTAGGTGAGAATGCTAATCCATAGATACAGTGAGTGAGTGAGTGAGTGAGTGAGTGAGTGTTATCACCCTAAGGCAGGAAGGCAGGCAGGGTCACCAGTCACCAAAACTAAGATACTAATATGATTTGTTTTTGATAGGCCCCATTCACACTTGTGAGTTAAGCTGTATGCAATTATCCTTAGGAGATCCAGGGATCCAGGAGACTTATGTGGTCAGGATGTCCACAGCTATTCATGGCCATTTGCACATGCAGCAAATACCTTCAGATTATCGGCCTTGGATGCAGTCACAAGTGGGAATGGGGCCTTTGGATATACAGTATCTCACAAAATTGAGTTTACCCCTTATGCCCCGTACACACCATCACTTTATGTGATGAAAAAAAACGACATTTTCTGTGAAGTAAAAAATGACGTTTTTGAAACTTCAATTTTCAAAGACGAAGTTGCCTACACACCATCGTTTTTCTCACAATGTTCTAGCAAAGCGAGGTTACGTTCACCACGTTTTTCCATTGAAGCTCCCTTCATAAGTAGCTTCTGGGCATGCGCGGGTGAAAAAACGTCGTTTTAAACGACGTTTTTGCTACACACGGTCAATTTCTGTGAAGTAAAAGTTGACGTTTTGAAAAACGACACATAAAATTGAAGCATGCTTCAATTTTTTTTGGTCGTTTTTTAGAAGACATAAAACGACGTTTTCCCCCACACACGGTCAATTAAAGTGACGTTTTTAAAAACGTCATTTTTTTTCATCACATAAAGTGATGGTGTGTACGCGGCATTACATTTCTGCAAATATTGTATTATTTCTTTTCATGTGATAAAGAAGATGAGGGTAAAAGCAATGGACTGGCCAAGCTTGTCTCCAGACCTAAACCCTATTAAGCATCTGTGGGACATTCTCAAACGGTGGAGGAGCGCAAGGTCTCTGACATCCACCAGCTCTGTGATGTCATCATGGAGGAGTGGAAGAGGACTCCAGTGGCAACCTGTGAAGCTCTGGTGAACGCCATGCCCAAGAGGGTTAAGGCAGTGCTGGAAAATAAAGGTGAAACTCGAAAAATTTAGAATATTGTGCAAAAGTTAATTTATTTCACTAATGCAACTTAAAAGGTGAAACTAATATATGAGATAGACTCATTACATGCAAAGCAAGATAGTTCAAGCCGTGATCGGTCATAATTGTGAAGATTATGGCTTACAGCTCATGAAAACCCCAAATCCACAATCTCAGAAAATTAGAATATTACATGCAATCAATAAAACAAGGATTGTACATAGAACAATATCGGACCTCTGGAAAGTATAAGCATGCATGTACCCAGTACTTGGTTTTGACCCCTTTTGCAGCAATTACTGCCTCAATGCGGCGTGGCATGGAAGCTATCAGCCTGTGGCACTGCTGAGGAGTTATGGAAGACCAGGATGCTTCAATAGCGGTCTTCTGCTCTTCTGCATTGTCTCATGTCTCTCATCTTTCTCTTGGCAATACCCTACAGATTCTCTATGGGGTTCAGGTCAGGCAAGTTTGCTGGCCAATCAAGCTCAGTAATCCCACGGTCATTGAACCAGGTTTTGGTGCTTTTGGCAGTGTGGGCAGGTGCCAAGTCCTGCTGGAAAATGAAGTCAGCATCCCCATAGAGCCCGTCTGTGGAGGGAAGCATGAAGTGCTCCAAAATCTCCTGGTAGAAGGCTGCGTTGACCCTGGACTTAAAGTGGAGTTCCGGCCAACATTACACTTTTTAATTAAAAATACCCCTATAATACACAGGCTTAATGTATTCTAGTAAAGTTAGTCTGTAAACTAAGGTCTGTTTTGTTAGGTTATTACAGCATTTAGAAAGTTTATAAACTAGCATTAGACTGTGGCCATCTTAAGTGTGGGCATCTGAAGCCAGACTGTATTACTTCCTGGATTTCAGCCTTGCAGATCTCGCACATGCTCAGTGCTGCACAAGCAATGTAATAGGTTTCAGGTCAGGTTTCCATAGCAACGGGAGTGTCAGAGGAAGTTGCCGCCCCTTATCTATGCAAACCTCTCCTCCTCTCCTCCCTCCAGGAATCATTTGTTTCTGTGCAGATATATCTACATAACAAGATTCTATCTATCTATCTATCTATCTATCTATCTATCTATCTATCTATCTATCTATCTATCTATCTTTTGTTATATATGTATCTTGTGGTGTGCCGTCAATAAATTCATTTCGTTTAGTTCCGCTTCGCATTAGCCGTTATTTCGTATTTCGTGCCCGAAACTCAATTCAGATTTGTACGAAGTACTAATTTCCGTTAGATTCGTTCACTTTTTGTAACAATTACCAATGTTCGTTATGATGAATTTAAAAAGCTGCACGCTTAAAGAGGACTAATTGTATCTGCTGTGCTCATTATGAGGGGTTCCCACCATCCCTGTGCTGTGCTCATTATGAAGGGTTCCCACCATCCCTGTGCTGTGCTCATTATGAGGGGTTCCCACCATCCCTGTGCTGTGCTCATTATGAGGGGTTCCCACCATCCCTGTGCTGTGCTCATTATGAGGGGCTCCCACCATCCCTGTGCTGTGCTCATTATGAGGGGTTCCCACCATCCCTGTGCTCATTATTAAGGGGTTCCCACCATCCCTGTGCTGTGCTCATTATACCACTCTGACATCACACTGATTCCTCTTTCTGCAATGAATTCAGTTGCAGATCAGTTTCACACACTGAGCACGGAGCTGCTCAGTGTGTGAAACTGTCAGTGTAGCGTAGGGAATAGTAAGGGCAAAACAAACCTGTTTGCCCTTATTTAAAATAGCGCCGGGCGTCACATTGCATGCTACGGCCCAGGCCCTCTTGAGATTGATGACAAACATCTCCCAGGAGGCATAGCGGCCTGAAAGAAAAAGACATCTTAAAAAAGTTAAAAAAAATAAAAATAAATGATATGCCAAAACGATATAAGGGGACATAACTACAGGGGATGCAGTATAGTTGTCAAAGAGGGTGGAGCTCCACTTTAATGAAGCACAGTGGACCAACACCAGCAGATGACACGGCTTCCCAAATCAACAGACTGTGGAAACTTCACACTGGACTTGAAGCATCTTGCAGTGTGTGCCTCTCCATTCTTCCTCCATACTCCGGCTCCTTGGTTTCCAAATGAGATTCAAAATTTGCTCTTATCAGAAAACCACTGAGCAACAAACCAGGTGTGTTTTTCTTTAGCCCAGGTAAGACGCTTCTGACGTTGTTTGTTGTTCAGCAGTGGCTTGACAAGAGGAATACAACATTTGAAGCCCATGTCCAGGATCAGTCTGTGAGTGGTGGCTCTTGATGCACTGACTCCAGCCTCAGTCCCCTCCTTGTGAAAGTTCCCAACACTTTTGAATGGCCTTTTCCAGATAATACTCTCCAGGCTGTGGTCATCCCTGCTGCTTGTGCACATTTTTCTTCCACACTTTTCCCTTCCACATAACTTTCTATTAATGTGCTTTTAATACAACACTTTGGGAACATCCAACTTGTTTTGCAATTACCTTTTGAGGCTTTCCCTCCTTACGGAGGGTGTCAATGATAGTTTTCTGCACAACTGTCAGGTCAGCAATCTTTCCCATGATTGTGATTCCTACTGAACCAGACTGAGAGACCATTTAAAGGCTCTGGAACCCTTTGCAGGTGTTATGGCTTAAAGGAACACTAAAGGATCGTTTTTTATTAGATCAATTGTTTGCTGTAAGCTAGAGCATTTAAATATCACTTACCTCGTTTTTCCTTTTGACCTCCAAAATACAGAAATCCAGGTTTGAGAATGCCATTTCCTGTCTCTCCTCTTCTTGCTTTCCACCAGCATCTGAGCTGTTTTGCATGGTGGAAAGCAGAATGTGCTCACCCCCTCCCTATGACTACAGCCCTGCGTGAAGATGCTCTCTTATCCCTCACAGGCATGGAGGCTAAGCCTAATGGGAACTGTAGTTCCCATTAGGCCGTGATGTAGCAAGAATGAATGCGCACCGCAAACCAGGAAGTCAGTGAGAATAACGATTCAGGAGTGCTGGAGGTGAATAAAACAGCTCGATTTCAACAGGTATCAAACTAGTTATAATGCAAAACATTACTTTTTACTTTATCAGCTTTGTCAGACTTTAATCTAAGAGGAAAATATTTTTGTCTTTACAACCCCTTTAATTAGCTGATTAGAATGGGACACTTTGAGCCTAGACTATTGCACCTTTTCACAATATTCTAATTTCTGAGATTGTGGATTTGGGGTTTTCATGAGCTGTAAGCCATAATCATCACAATTATGACAAATCACAGCTTGAACTATCTTGCTTTGCATGTAATGAGTCTATCTCATAGATTAGTTTCACCTTTTAAGTTGCATTAGTGAAATAAATGAACTTTTGCACCATAATCACATTTTTCGAGTTTCACCTGTAATGGTGGCCACACAATATATTGATGCTTTGGGCCCAATTTGGACATTTTCACTTAGGGGTGTCCTCACTTTTGTTGCCAGCTGTTTAGACAATAATGGCTGTGTGTTGAGTTATTTTGAGGGGACAGCAAACTAACTGTTATGCAACCTGAACACTCACTACTTTACATTGTATCAAAGTGTCGTTTTTTTCAATGTTGTCAAATGAAAAGAATAATAAAACATTTACAAAAATGCGAGGGGTGTACTCACTTTTGTGAGATACTGTACATACGTATGCTGTCAGCCAGGGCTTTTTTTCAGGGGGAACTTGGGGGAACTCAGTTCCACCACCTTTGGCTCAGACCCTTTGGTGCCTGCTCACCACAATCACTTGTAAACACAGAAGTCTGGTTTCTGTGTTTACAAGTGACAGCTCTGCACTCTGTATGTAACCCCCTGAACCCTGCACTCTGTATTTAATGCAATCCTGGTATTTAATGCCCCTTTAATACCCTTCTACTGTTTGTGAAATCTGAACGGGGTCGTGGTTGAGTTCCTGCACCTATTTTCTGAGAAAAAAAGCTCTGCTGTCAGCAAATATGTGGACTTTACTTTGAAGTGCAAGGTCTGCTTTTTCACAGTGGATAAAGAAAAGTCACTGCCCTGGCTGTGCTGTTTGGCAGGAAAGCCAGGATACAATGACAAGAATGGAACAGAATCACATTGTTTGGCCAGCAAGACAGCTCCCGTATATATGTATTTTTTTGTTTGCATAATAATGATCATTTGTGTAAGCTAAGGTCTGTTTGGAGCTGTGATCTACCCTTTCCACATGGTGAATGTGGTCAAATGACACCAGAAAATGTCTGTACCCTAAATGTGCCTACAAAAGTTCTTACAAAAGGAAGAATAAGTGCAAGGGGTGAGCAGACACAAGGGATGAAAACTATGGGCCAGATTCAGAACGGAGATACGACGATGTGCGTGGTCGTAACTATGCGACTGATTCATAGAATCAGGTTACGCATAGATTTCCCTAAGATCCGACCAGTGTAAGTGTCTTACACTGTCGTATCTTAGGCTGCATATTTACGCTGGCCGCTAGGTGGCGTTTCCGTATAGTTGCGCAATGAATATGCTAATTAGGTAGATACGCCGATTCAGAAACGTACGTCCGGCCGGCGCATTTTTTTACGTAGTATTTTACGTTAGGCTTTTTTCGGCGTAAAGTTACCCCTGCTATATGAGGCGTAGCCAATGTTAAGTATATACGTCGTTCCCGCGTCGAGTTTTGAAAATTTTACGACGTTTGCGTAAGTCGTTCGCGAATCGGGCTGTACGTAAGTTACGTTCACGTCTAAAGCAATGACGACTTGCGGCGTAATTTCTAGCATGCGCACTGGGATTTTTTCACGAACGGCGCATGGGGTCACAGTGAATTTACATAAAACACGCCCACATCATCCCCATTTGAATTAGGCGGGCTTACGCCGACACACATACGTTACGCCACCGTAACTAAGGGCGCAAGTTCTTTCTGCATACGGAACTTGCGCCCTAAGTTACGGCGGCGTACCGTATCTGAGATACGTTACGCCACGCCGACAGATACTGCAATGTATCTGAATCCGGCCCACTGTCTTTCCCAGTTTGTTTTACTTCAAGTGCACATCTTTCTAACACATTAAACTGTTTTCCTGAGTTTAGCAGACGGAAGTGTCTCTTCTGCCAGAAGTAGCTCTAGGGATACACATCATACACTGTTACTAGCTCCGATGTCTACTCTTTACAGAGCTCTTGCTGTATATATCTTTATGCTGAAAAACAGTTACCAGCATATTTGGTATATACAAATATATACCAAACTGATATTTTTGACTATAGGCTTTAAACGTTTTCAGTCAGCGAGGAAGTTGTGCAATGATTTAAGAAGAATGTCAATCTGACCATTAAGTAATTTTTGTAATTATGCCATGTTATCAGCTTTGTACTATTTAGTTGAAAGTCAGATAAAGCAGTTCCTCACAAAAATAAAATAACTAGTTGTAGACAGTGATAACGTTAAGAAGATCCACATGATAGAAGTTTTATAAAAAACATTTAAGTTCATGAAATGCATGCATTTTGTCCCCTTTCAGAAAGCTTTTAAAGCTAAAGTTTAGTTACATTTTTTATTTATTTTTTGGTTACAGCTTTAGCCACATAACGTACTTGTAATTAAGTGAATCCCACATCCTGTTCTTTGCGCCTTAGCATAGAAATCTTCTCCCCAGTGATAACAGGTCCTCTTTACAGCCCTGAACATCTGGCGCTGTAAGCAGTAGTATGTTTAGGTTTTGTGCTGCCCTAGGCCTGACTAAACTTGTGCACCCTCTAATTTAAATATAACCCACCGCTTCCTGTCAAGGTCACATCCCTTTCTGTTTAAGATCCGCCCTGAAATTTTCGGTGGGGACACTAGTTCTGAGGGCCTGGGGGGGGGGGGGATCAATGTATTCCCTTAATTTGCATAGTTTTTCTCTCACTTCCTGTTTTGCTATGGGGCAGGAAATGAAGGGAAATCTCTGCAATGGGACAGGGATGGTAAAAAATAAACTGACAGGGGCTATAACCCTCCCTTACTCTATCCAAAATAAAAAGTGTTGTCTATAGTTCTACTTTAAGCACTACATTTCTGATAATTTTATGGAGAGGACTAAGAAGATATAACCATGCCAATGGTGCAGCAGAAAACATATAGCACAGTGAGGAAGGTTTGTGGTCCAGGATGATAGGACAGTAAAAATTTGCAGCGCCGCCCCCCCACACAGTTGCGGAATGCTGGCAGCAGTGCGGCCATTTTATGGGGGCGCTAGACTAATTTGCCTCTTAGCCCAGTCCACCCCATAAGACTAGTGGCGGGGACTCTTTCCGTGCTGCCCCCCTGCAAAGTGCTGACCTCGACCTGGGCCTTGTTGGCCTAGGCCAGGATACAGCATTGGTTGTAAGGGTTATTTGTTTTGGCAGTACATTGAAGACATCCAGGTGACTGCTTGCCGTATATATGTCCTCTCTTCCATTCATAAAAATCCTTACATTGTTTTCAATGAATGCAACATGTTCTGTAAATAGGGGTGCACATACCCAATGTCTGGAATTTAGTCGGTTCTGACGGTGATTTCTTGCGCTGAATACTCCTGGTTTCTCTTGAAGTAGAATTCCAGTCAAATACTAACTATACTTGTGTGTGTATATATATATATATATATATATATATATATACCCTGGTGCCCGCATTCAGCAGTGGCAGGCTGGGTGTGGCCCGAGAGCCACAGGGTTGCCAACCCCTGCCCTAGAGACTCGGGGCTATGGGCCCCATATTCGGGGCTTTAGCCCCAGTAGCAACCCCCCTAGTGACGCCACTGGCTGAGTGTGCGCCAGCTTCAGAGGAGAGAAGGAACAGCCGAGAAAAAATGCCCCATAGTAAGTCTATGGATGATGTCATCACCCAGGCTCTGTGGACGTTGTGAGCTATCTCTTCTCATCATTGAAATTGGCCATTGGAAAATTATGTGACCAAACCAGGCTAGTTAGAATATGCTTAGAATGGGGGTAGGAGCAGGTTTATGTTTAATGTAGTTAGTATTTGACTAGAATTCTACTTTAAGAGGGCCATTTAATACATGCCTGCAAGAGCACAAATCGCTTACTGCTCAGTGTGCTTGAGAGATCTACCAAAGGTTTAAGTTTATTTGGATAAATATTGAATTATATGCCATTGAAGAAATGGTCATTGGAGGACTAGATCTAACTCCAACATATTGAAGTGATTAGCAGAGGCCTGGAGCAGGGACCCCTATTATAGAGCCTCAAAAGTATTTTCACTTTTTTATGGAAGTTAAAAAAACATAAATGTTCTGGCTGCAAACTGCCAAAAGTAGATTGTGCTTCATTTCAGAAAGGAAAGGAGCATTGACCAAAACAATACGAGGTGTGTCTAAAAAGTTTGGTGAATGGTCAGATATCGCAATGGCAACATGGGCCAGGTGCATGTGCATGCTATTCAGAGACACGTTCGAGAAGCGCCACTTAGCGTGGAGTACACGTGACTGTCTGGGTATTCCCACTGTGGGTAGTCGAACATAGTCAGTGTGAGAGGTAGGGTCACAGTGCAATGGAGCAACGAATGAATATCAAGTTCTGCTACAAATTGGGGAAAACGTCAACAGAGATACATTAAATGTTGGTGCAAGTGTATGGGACGGAAACCGTAAGCAGAAAATGTGTTTACGACTGGTTCAGACGCTTTTGCGATGGGAAGGAAATTACTGAGGATGAGCCTTGTTCGGGTCGGCCGTCGACAAGCAGAACCCCAGACATTATCGAGCAAGTGTGACAAATGCTGGCACGAGGTCGTGACTGACTCTACGATCAATTAGCGGAGTAATTGGGCAAGGAGATGGTGCCCACCCTTGTCCACAAAGATTTGGGTAAGAGAAAGATCTGTTCCCGCTTCATGCATAACAAGCTGGAGGTTTCATTACCATGTATAACCAGGATCCATTTTTTTTGCGAACCATCATCACAGGGGATGAGACCTGGTATCACCCAAAAAAAGTCACATGAAAAAGTCCAAGGTAAAGACGATGTTGATCACTTTCTTCGACAACAATGGCATCATCTCCATGACCTGCGTGTCAAACTGTGAATGCCGAATTCTATGAGGAAGTTTTGAAACAGTTGCTCTGATGCATCAGCCATGTTCTACCAAAGTTGCACAGGAATGGTCAGTAGATGTTGATGCACGATAACGCTCCTACATACTGTGCAATCTGTGTGCACAAATTCTCTGCTCAGTGCTGCGTACCTGTTCTCGATCATCCACCGTACTCCTCTGATCTAACTCCTGCAGACTTCTTTCTGTTTTTCATCCTGAAGATTATCTAAGAATGTGGGACAGCGGTTCACCAGTTGTGACAGCGGTTCTGCGATTGATTCCCAAAAGGGCCTTTGAGGAATGCATTCAGGCGCTTTACGTTATGAATAATGGCAATTATTTTCAAGGCCAATAAAGGCAATTTTTATTATCTTCTTATCTTGTGATGATGCTTTGCCCAAGGGGTATGGGGACAGCCCGATCCTACAGTATGTGGATGAAGCTTGACATCAAATTTGAAGTGGGGTGTTGACCGATATCAGAGGAGGAGCACAGAGGGCAAAGCTGGAAAATGGAGAAAATAAGTAGTGCATTTGGAGCTTTTCTTTTAAAAGCTGAAGTTCAGTAAAAAAAATTGGGGGTACACCTTTAGTCACATAACTTACCTGTAATGAAGTGTATCCCATGTGCTGCTTATTGCTCCTTACTGTAGAAATATTTTCTTCAATGAAGTTGGGTCATTATTACAGCACTAACATTGCAGTACATTGAAGAAGGTCATGATGACCACCCCTACTTCCATGACGTTTCTGTTGTCTCCTTCATTTACAACACTTCTGCCTCATTTTTCATTTTCATGACATGTTTGTTCTTTTAATAAAAAAAAAAGATTGTGCCTCACTTTAAAGGCAGCTAATCCCACGCAGTGACAAAAGTTCAGCGCTGTGAAGAGGACCCACCTTCAATAAAGGATAGATTTCTACTTTTTTACTAGCATCAGATATCTCCCCGCTCACATCATTTTTAGGTGACCCTAGACTCTCTCTTGCATACAACGACAGATACTTGTTTTCCACCTGGATTGATCGGGGGCTAACCTCTCTGGGCTCGCTGCAGTCCAGATGGAATTTCAGATCCTTTGAATCTCTCCAAAAAGATTTCAATTTCCCCTACTCAGAAGTTGAAAGATTCCAGTTGATCAAATCTTTTTTTCAAACACACTTCTCACTCTCCACAAACATCAATATCACAACATTTGAGAGAATATGCAAATCCACTTCCAGAGACAAAGGGATGATCTCTAGACTTTACAATTACCTCAACGACTTCTCTGCCCCGGAAAAAACTCAACCTATGTTGCATTGGGAATCAGATTTAAATATTGACCTCCCTCCCGATACATGGCACTCTATGATTGAAAATCTCAGAAAGAGCAACAAAGCGGTTTCCTTTAGAGAAACTCCAACAAAACTGTTTACAAGGTGGTACTTCACCCCATCCAAAATCCACACCTTCTACCCATCAGTCTCTTCTGATTGCTTCAGAGGTTGCCAAACAGAGGGTACTCTACTCCACATATTTTGGAATTGCCCACGTCTTTCACAGATCTGGCTAGAGGTAACTCGTAGACTAGAAGACTCTTCCAAACATAGGATCGCCCTCACCCCACAAATTTGCCTTCTATATGGAGATGTTCCAGGTATCCCACTACCATGCTCCAGACTCCTTCACTCACTCTGCAGCTCGGTGCAATGGATGATTGCACTTAACTGGAGATCTGAAGAGGTGTTGTGGTCACAGATACTTGACAGAATGGAGCTTTTGAGGCTATCGGAAAGAATATACCACACAATTGATGATAGCCTTCACATCTTTGAAGCTAAATGGTCATACTGGTAGAGTACTAACAAATGCTTCTGATGTCTCTATGCACCTTAATTTGATGTGATATACTACCATGTATACTGTTCGTTTACTCATGGACCAATCACTGTAAAATGGCTTGCATAACACTTAATCATTTGTATACCTCTGAAAAGATTTTATGCTTTCTACCTATGCTTGTATTTCAATTTATACAATTTAATAAAAACTTTTGTAAACAACAATAAAGGATAGATTTCTATAGTAAGGAGCAGACAACAGGAAGTGGGATTCACTTCATTTCACAGGTAAGTTATGTGACTGAAGCGGTACCAAAAATGATTTTTAACTAAACTTCAACTTTAAATTTGGAAGGCAAATATTTTTTATATTTATTGAAATGAAGCTGGTGCTGACCTTTTAAAGTCAGGCTTATGTATTCACTGTGCTTATGTATAATACATGTAATTGCTTTGGTTTGGCACGTGTTGCTAATTTTACTGAGATCCTGCCATATATTCTACTCCTTTGGTAAAAAAGGGGTTGCTTTTCAGAGCCAAAAGTCTTTCACCATTTTTAAGTTTAACAGATTAACAGAAATGTAGAACAGTATTCAATATCTATAAAGCACAGAGAAAATGTTTAATTTGATGATATGAAAGCGATTTTACATTCCCATTAAATCTTTAAGTGAAAACAGCAGGGCTTTTTTTCAACAGGAACGTGGGGGAAAGCAGT
The DNA here is from genome assembly GCF_905171775.1 of Rana temporaria. Classification (NCBI taxonomy): domain Eukaryota; kingdom Metazoa; phylum Chordata; class Amphibia; order Anura; family Ranidae; genus Rana; species Rana temporaria. The sequence continues at coordinate 327,031,212 of NC_053489.1, forward strand.
TCCGCCACCTCCAGTACTGAATGTATGCAATGGCAGGGGGTGCTGAGGTATGATGGGGGGCCTACTGATGCTGGCTGCTGGGGGATCTATTGTTGCTGGAGGGAATCTATTTTTGTGTGGCGGGGGAGGGCTTATGCTGCTGGATGGTCAATTGTTGCTGGAAGGGGTCTATTGTTGCTGCCAGGGGTCTGCTGTTGTTGCTAAGAAAATCTATTGTTGCTGGGGAGGTCTATTGCTGCTGGCTGCAGGTGATCTATTTTACAGCTTTTCTTTTTATCATTAGCAAATTCCATACAAATTTACTTAACACCACAAAAGTTCAGTTTGGTGTCACTACACATCAGAGTACACAGATCATAAAAGTTTGAGATTGCTCACTTAAAATGTAACAAATAAAACTTTTCAAGGAAAAACTATATTTGGGTTATTGGTGGAGCATGGTGGTCTGAATCACATAATAATATCAAATATCTTTTAAGGATTCCAGATGCAATAATAAAACATGGTGTAGTGCTAAAATAATAATAACTTATATAACATGAAGTTCATTAATTGAACCGCAGTGATGGAGCTAAAGTGCTAAGTGTAAAGGAGCAAGGTTCACTGAAAAAACAGGTAGAAAAATGAAATCACTGGAAGTGAATAAAGTTCTGATAATGGTGTATTGATGCCACAATATGCTGGAATAGTTCACACTGTGAGAAGGGCTCTGAGGTATGGTTCAACGCAGAGGAAAAGGTATATAGGATAACCAAAAACCACAATTGAATTAACAGAGGTAGTGTGTCCTCCACCCAATATAAGGGGTGAACACTCTTACCGGATGGTGTGGACTTACATGCTAGCTGCAGTGGGTCAATCAAGCAGGAAGAACCGAGTAAGGGAACTCCAAGGTTGGACACTGGACCTCTCACACAAGGGATTGGAGCTGGAACTTAGGCAGAAGTTATCCAAGGTAGTATAGGTCAGAGTGTACAGCCAATGAACAATATGAAGATCATGGAAATAAAATATGCCTCCATATGGTGTATATCAAATGGGTAGGTTTGTTTAAAAAAGTACAAACATACCAGGTAAAATGTGTACATGTACTAGTGATCACATAAAAGCAATGTAAGTAGCTGAGCTAGCAAACTCAACGTGTTTCGTCCCACTGGACTTTATCTGGGGTACAATACCTGTTGCTGAGAATGTGTTTCCAGCACGACGGCATCGTGCTGATTCTCGGCGACATGGTGCCGACATCTCGCACTCGCTGGAATAGAAAAAGCACATTCCAGCGAGCGCGTCATTGAAGCGACGGGGATCCGACTTGGATTCCCGCCAATTCTAGCCGCGGCGTTTGGTATGAATCATGAGGGGGAACTCCACGCCAAATTTTAAATAAAAAAATGGCATGGGTTCCCCCCCAGGGGCAAACCAGGCCCTTAGGTCTGGTATGGATTGTAAGGAGAACCACCTATGCCGAAAAAACGGCGTGGGGGTCCCTCCACAATCCATACCAGACCCGTATCCAAGCACGCAGCCCGGCCGGTCAGGAAAGGAGGGGGGATGAGCGAGCGCCCCCCCCCATCCTGAGCTGTACCTGCCCTCAACATGGGGGGGTTGGGTGCTCTGGGGCAGGGGGGCGTCCTGCGGCCCCCCATCCCAAAGTACCCTGTCCCCATGTTGACAGGGCCTCTTCCCGACAACCCTGACCGTTGGTTGTCGGGGTCTGCGGGCAGGGGGCTTATCGGAATCTGGGAGCCCCCTTTAATAAGGGGGCCCCCAGATACCGGCCCCCCACCCTAGGTGAATGAATATGGGGTACATCGTACCCCTACCCATTCACCTGGAGGTAAAGTGTAAAAGAAAATAAACACACAACACAGGGTTTTAAAATAATTTATTAGTCAGCTCCGGGGGGTCTTCTCCGCTCTCCGGGGGGGTCTTCTCCACTCTCCAGGGGTCTTCTTCCATCTTCCCCGCTCTCCGCTGTCATCTCGGCGCTCCCCGGTTCTTCTCCCGCTCGCTCTCCGGTGCCTTCTTCAGGGCTGGCCGCCGCTATCTTCTTTTTAGCTCTATTACTAGCGGCGGCGCAGCCCGCTCTTCTCTGCCTTCTTCTTTTCTTCCGATGTTGATGCGATGCTTCTTCCTGCTGTAATGCCGGGTGCGTGGCTCGCACCAATTTATATAGGCCTCTTATGGCGTCACAGTCCCATCATGCTCCGGGACCCACGGCTCAGGAGGGGGGCGCTTGCTCGTCCCCCCTCCTTTCCTGACCGGCCGGGCGGCGTGCGTGGATACGGGTCTGGTATGGATTGTGGGGGGACCCCCACACCGTTTTTTCGGCGTAAGGGGGTTCTCCTTACAATCCATACCAGACCTAAGGGCCTGGTATGCCCCTGGGGGGGAACCCATGCTGTTTTTTTATTTAAAATTTGGCGTGGAGTTCCCCCTCATGATTCATAGCAAACGCCGCGGCTAGAATTGGCGGGAATGCAAGTCACATCCCCGTCGCTTCTATGACGGCTTTTTCCCAGCTCGTCGCTGGCTCCCGCGACGGGGCTCGTAGGTGATCAATTTCGTAGAGAAAGGGAGCGAGATTGACACAATATCGCGGTCACCTACAGTATGCCAGTTTTCTTTCCATGATCCTCATATTGTTCATTGGATGTACATGCCAACCCATACTACCTACACCTCGGATGACTTCTGCCTGAGTTCCAGCTCCAATACCTTGTGTGAGAGGTCCAGTGTCCAACCTTGGAGTTCCCTTACTCGGATCTTACTGCTTGATTGACCCACTGCCGCTGGCATTTGAGTCCACACCATCGGGTAAGAGTGTTTACCCATTATAGCGAGTGGAGAACACACTACCCCTGCAACAACCACTATTCTATTCTATTCTCTAGGGTCTCTGCTAAAAAAATATATATAATGTTTGGGGGTTCTAAGTAATTTTCTAGCAAAAAAAAATTATTTTAACTTGAAACCAACAAGTGTCAGAAAAAGGTTCAGAAAAAGGTTTAGTCTTTAAGTGGTTAAACTGCCCTCATTTACAGACCAAAGTTCATTACTTTGATCTAAAGAGCAAAACATTACAATGTATAGTTAGCTCTGGGGCTAAGGAATGTTGTGAAACTTGGCAAACTGCCTGTTTGTTTTTGTTTTTTTGACAGCTGTCGGCTTAAGCAGAGAACTCTCTGCATAGAATCGGGAAAATGCTTTGTTAAGATCGCTAGGGGGGAAAAAGTTGCAATCTCGATTCTTAACAATTAATTGTTCAGCTCTATTGTGAAACCTTAAACAAAGCCCTCCAGCACCACTGACCCAACTTCCATCCAGGTTCGCGGGCTCCAGTGCTTTAACCTCCCTGGCGGTATGATTCTTTCAGAAAAAAGGTGCTGAAAGCGGTACCATTAATTGCAAGGAAATTTGGCGTTTTATATTGTAGGCCTGCAATTCTTAGGAATAACTCACTTAAATCTGACCAAACAAGAGTCTAGTAGACATCCCGGGTATGAAATGTTTTTAAAAACAAAATTATAAATTATAATATAATAAATAATTATAACAAATAATAATATAATTATAATAAAAAATATTCAATAATGTAATCAACTCAAAATCACTGAAATTTGCTCAGTTGCAGAATTGTGGCTGTCATTATTTTTTTATGACGAATTTCCCCACAAATCGCTATCGCACAATTCTGCAAGTGATTATAATTTATTATCGCTGTTTTCTAGCTGCTCTAAAACCATTTTTGACACTTTTGGTTGCTATGGACAATCTACAGTTTGCAGGCAGAAAGAACAGTTTTTATTTTATAAAAGTACATGTAGGGCACTGGGCAGACCACTAGGGACAAGGGGGGTGTGTATTTTTTTACATACAGTACTGTAATCTATAAGATTACAGTATACTGTATGTAATGTGTTTGTTTGCGTTTTTGAATTTGGCGCCGTTCTCCGCTCCCATGCGTTGTAACGTCGCAGGGAACGGAGATCGGCGGCACACAGAGGCACTGTGTGAATCGAGCGAGGTCCCGCTCGCTCACACAGCATCGCTGGATCCAGGGACAAGGTAAGTAAACCCTGACTATGGCTGCAGCGAGGCGAGCCCTGACTCGGGGTTACCGATCGCAGCACGACAATTTAACCCCGAGTCAGACTCGGGAATACTGCCAGAAGGGTTAAATGGCTAAGCCACGATGACGTGCGCACGAGAGTCACTGTTTACGGCAAAGGGCTCTGAAAGAGCGCACAGGTATGCCGTTCCTTCAGAGCGCATGCGCTGGTGACATCACTGGCGGCTTCACAAGTAAATATCTCCTAAACTGTACAAGTTTAGGAGATATTTACAGTACCTATAGGTAAGCCTTTATTATAGGCTTGACTGTAGGTAAAATATAAACAAAAGGCCTTTACTACCACTTTAAAAAATATGTGCTGTAGCATTTAATTACAAGCACATATGCACTTGTATTTTTTTCCTAGTCCCCCTGCAAAGTCTTACAAAAAGCTGTTAGTCCTGCTGGTGAAGTCCACCTAATCCAACTTCCTGTGATGGGGTGGCAATGAAGCTGCACTGAAGTAAAAATGATGCTGCGCTGTCCCCAATAACGGTAAAATAAGCAATAAATATTATAAACAACATAATAAGTATTAGCGTGAACAAATAAATAGATGATGATTGCTTTTAAAAGTCCATAAATCATCAATTGGTAATACAATAGTTGCTAAAGTGAATAGTGATAAATAAGTAGTCTAAGTGAAAACAAATATGATTTCTTAAAAAGTGCAATGAAGGTGAAGATGCTCTAATTATTGCACATTCCAAAAGGTGAAAATAAGGCCCCTTTCACACGGACGGATAGAATGGTGCTTTTAGCTGCAGATTTTCTAGTTTTCTACCGCAGCTAAAAGCACACAATGCTTTCCTATGGCCCCATTCACACACAGCGTTTAGCTGCGATTTCGTTACATGCGGTTTGGTGCGAATAGAAAAAATTTAATTTAATGCGATTTAGCGCAGCTATATGCACATAACCGCAGGTAATCGCAGTCTTTTGTGTCAACTGCGGATAGCAGCGTGAGAAAAAAAAAAGAACAGGAAGCACATCATAATCAAAAAAATAAAAAGGGTTGCTGTGGGAATGCTGTGGGAATGACTACCGCAGCTAAACGCGGGCGCATGAATTTCACAGAACATTTACATGCTTTTAACTGCGGCAAAACAGCCGTCCGTGTGAAAGGTGCCTAAAAGGTGATTGGTGTTTCTTCTAATGATATATGTGACACCTCCGTGCTCACAAGCCTCTCACCTTACTGCTGTAAATTTATAGCCCTAGATAGATATCTTCCATGGGGGAACCTTGTGCATCCTCTTAGCTTTGGGAATCTCTCTGTAATTAAACACTGTCCTAGAGGCTGGATGTATAGCGATACCTCTTTAGTTGCAATTCTGAGGCCTTGTACTCACGACCGGATCTGTGCGCTGGAAACTGTCTGCCCGACAGTTTCCGGCGTACAAGGCTGATTTGTGTTTTGTTCCGCGGGCGTGTACACACCAGCGGACCAAATTACCGTTGTACCGGAACGCGTGCACGTAAACTACGTACGACGTCACTATAAAGGGGAAGACCAAACTTAATGGCGCCGCCCTCTGTTCCTCTTTTGCTAGTTACGGGTTTGCTCGTGTTAGTGAAGGTTTGGTTAGAGCTGATTCGCGCTTCTCGGTCTCCAGGCTTTGACAGCGTGTATTCACGGGTTCAGTGCGTGTGCTTGCGGTAACGTAGTTGTCATTCGGCTATAGGCTAGCAGGTTGTTTCTGCTTTAGCAGTTGCATCCTGTGCGCTCGTATCTGTTTGTCACGCGTTTGTCGCAGGTAGTGCTGGATTTGCGAGTGCTTTCTGTTTCAGTGTGTTCTTGACTGACCAGCCGGCCGGTTTGAAGCCATGATGGAGCAGCAGCGTCAATTTTCGCGAGTTGGTGCTGTTTATGGGATGGCTGCTGGATATGTTCATTTGTCCAGTACTTTGGCCAGAAACAGGGGGCGGAGGCGTTTCTGGACCAAGAATTGGTTGCGCCAGCGTGACCAGTTCTCACATATGCCTCTGCTTAGGGAACTCCAGGAGAATAATCCTAATGACTTTAGGAATTTTCTCCGCATGACGGACCCCGTATTCAACCGTCTGCTGGATCTTCTGTCCCCCTATATCACGAGGCAGGACACTGTGATGCGCCAAGCCATCACGGCCGAGCAGAGGCTTATTGCCACGTTGCGGTACCTGGCGACTGGGAGGAGCCTGCAGGACCTCAAGTTCTCGACAGGCATCTCTCCGCAGGCGCTTGGGGTCATCATACCAGACACGTGTGCTGCCAGTGAGTATATTAAGGTAAGTTTCCTGGCTGTAATAATGTGGCCAACTAACTTTTTTTTTAATTTCCCAGATATGCTGTGTGTTTAACTAACGTTCCCTTTTCTCCCTATGCATGTTGATATCAGCTTTACATGTTTTATTCTTGGCCTACCTGCATATTTGTCCCTTACCCAATATTAACCTGTCCAGCATGCTATCCTAGGGACAAACCCACCTTGCCATTTTTTAAAACAGGACTTTTTGGTTTTTGTGTCCCCCCCCCCCCCTTCAAACTTTTATTGTCCCCATCAGAGGGCTGTGGAGTCTCTTAATGAAGTGGCCCTATATATTTCATTTCCCAAATTCTCCATGCACATTTTTCAAATGCAATTTTAATACTGTGAACTGTCACAAGGATGCTTGTAGGATGTTTTTGTTACAAAGTACTAAATCTCTTTTTTTGTTTGTCCCCACAGCTACCCTCCACACCACAGGAATGGCAGTCTGTGGCTTCCCAATTTGCCCAGCGGTGGGATTTTCCAAACTGCGGTGGAGCAATAGATGGGAAACACGTCCGCATTGTGCCCCCACCCCGCTCGGGGTCCTACTATTATAATTACAAGGGTTATCATAGTATTGTGTTGATGGCGGTGGTGTCGGCACAGTATGAGTTTCTATATGTGGACGTGGGGAAGAACGGCCGGATGTCTGATGGGGGAGTGTTCGCACGGACTGATTTCTATGATCGTCTCCAAGCTGGTGGTCTGGCATTGCCACCAGATGAAGAGAATGTGGAAGGACTTCCGTTTGTGTTCCTAGCGGACGAGGCTTTCGGGCTTGGTCCTCACCTCATGCGGCCTTTTCCCCAGAGGACTCTCACCTCAGAGAGGAGTGTGTTTAATTTTCGGTTGGCCAGGGCTCGGAGGGTAGTCGAGAATGCCTTTGGGATACTCACCAACCGGTTCCGCCTGTTCAGGACATCGATACATCTGGCGGAATATAAATTGGACACCGTTGTATTTGCCTGCTGCATTTTGCACAACTTTTTACGCAGGCACTCCCAGACGTACCTACCCGACATCGGTTCTGAGGCAAGACTACCCTCAGATCCCCTTCCCGGGCTGGACACTGGTCGCGCTGGCTTGGCCCCCCAATCAGCTCGTGAGGTACGCGACAAATATGTTGAGTACTTCATGGGTCCGGGGGCCATTGCTATGCCAGATCATATTTCTTTCTAATTCGGCCCCCAAAGAAAGGAATATTCTCTCAAATAATAAATAATTAGACCATTGGACTTTATACAGTTGTTTGTCATTAATGCTTTTTCTCTTTTTATCTGTCTTCCTGGTTCTCTAACTAACTTCTGCCATTTTAATGCATAATTGATTTCTCCACTTTTAGTAACTAACCACATTTTGCACAGTATTCACTCATCTACAAACAGGGTATTGAGTCTAGAAATAAGAAGCAACTCCATTTTTAAATTTTGAGGTCAAGTATTTTAATTTTTGCTTGTTCATGACCCCAAAAATTAGTTTATATTTTTTACATTACTCCCTGCTTTTGTACTTAGGAGTCTACAAAAATTTTTTTTTTTTTTTTTTTTTTTTTCAGGTAATTCAACCAAAAATATTATGCAGATTATACATTTTTTAACAAGTTCACATTTTTTTTTATCAAATATAGTTAGATTTATTGTTTACATATATATATATAGACTATTTTTGGTGGGGTGTTTACCGCCTTTTTTTATTTTTTTTTCGGCATATTTTTTATGCACAAAAACCACTATTTTGTTAAGCATTTTTTTTTGGTGTGTTTTTCAGTAAGCAAATTTTTTTGGGAGATTTTGGAGTCAAATCTCGACTTCACTAAATTCAGTGATTAGAGAGATTTATAATTCTATATATATATCTTTTTTATTTTTTGGCGTTGTTTATTCTTTATGGTCTAAACTTTATATTATCCCAAAATGTTCAACATGGTCAAAAAGTAACAAAATCCAAATCAAAAAATAGAAAAAATCACAACAGCAGTCAGTCATGGTGTGCTTTCACACTGGAACACGCCAAAATTTGAAGATACACACATTCAGTGCAAACTCGCCAAATGTCATTGGTTCAACAGACAAATGGCCACATGTGCTATCTGACATCATGGGTGATCAAGGTCTGTGTTCTGTGGGAGCAAACCCTTCCTCTCAACTACTTGAGGATGGAGGAGGGGGTTGGACCCACAAAGCACAGACACTAGATATTCTGTGATGGCAGATAGCACATGTTGGCACACTGTGTGTGTATCTTCAAATTTTGGCGTATTCATTATTAAAACAGTAAAAATGTTTGTGGGGGCGGGGGATGGGCGGGGGGTGTTTCAGTCTTTGACACGGCCCATCATGTCAATAATATTTTTAAAATTAGATTCGATGACCATCATTCTTTGCCGCATATTGTCCATTTCCGTGCAGCATTCCAAAAGGACATTTGTTAAATTCTCTTCCATGACAACCATCCTTTCACGCATATTGTGCATTTCAGTGCTGCACTCCATTACCTGCTGAATAATTATAGCAGCACTTGCACGTGAAAATATGGGCACACCATCCTCCTCCCCTAAAAAAAATATAAAAATTGTCATTTACAACATTATTTTTCGATGAGGCCTATCTACATATGTTTTTTTTAATCAAGCTAGGGTGACACTGACCTGATGGGCTTCTCCTTTCCACCTCTTCGACATCTTCTATCACTCCTCCTTCTTCCACCACCTCCCCATCATCTTCTATCACTCCTCCTTCTTCCACCACTTCCCCATCATCTTGGACTACTCCTTCATCCATCAATCCACCTTCTTTCAATTCGCCAAATTGTTCTTCCGCCACTTGCCCTTCATCTGCTATAAATTCTAAGTCCAAAATTACTTCTTCCTCCTTTCTTCCTTCCTCCTCTCCTTCCACATCCTCTTCTCCTTCCACATCCTCTTCTCCTTCCACATCCTCTTCTCCTTCCACATCCTCTTCTCCTTCCACATCCTCCTCCTCCTCCACATGTTGAGATGGCAGATTTTGGCCTTGTCTGGCCCTCTCTGCCTCCTCCAAATGCTGGCGACTTCTTTCCCCTGAAATAAAATAAAAAAATGTAGACTCATCAGCACACAGATATTGGAAAGCATAAATTGCACACATTGCTTAGAAGATGCTTTCATTTAGTTAGTTTTAGCTTTCACCAAACCTACATTTTGCAATTACTTCTATATGGCAAGCTCTGATCCTGCCCCTTTTTAGCAAAGTGACACACATGGATGTCCCCCCTAAACAGTATTTCTGGGAGACCCTACCAAAACCCTTTTTTGGTTTGGGGAGACACAGGTGCTCTGCATTGCAGATGTGAAAACATCTGCTTTATTACCACTGTTTTTAGAATGAATCCTGTTTGCCTTTCCCATTCTCATAATTTAATTTTCTAGAACTAGCTTTTACACAATGTTTACAAACAAAGTTTTTGGCCAGTGAGCCATGTCCAGGTGTGTTGTTCCTGGAATAACCGAGCCTTTCTGAGAAACTATGTGATGTTACGTGGTTTACTAAGAACACTATTTGTAAATATGTAGGTATTTATGTCATAAAAAATAAATGACAACATGTCTTTAAAATTACAAGCAGGCCAAGGAGGCAGATGGTGAAATATACATGGCAACACATTATTGCAGACAATCACCCACCCCCCCCCCCCAACCCCAATATATATTTACTTACTTTTACGCAGAATTTTAAGTATTTTCTTCATCTGATGTGGCTCCCTCAATTTTAAGTCTGACCATCGTTTCCTCAGCTGTTCCTTGGACCTGGTGATCCCAAACATCCTCTGCATTCTCCTCGCCACCTTGTCCATAATATGTGCCTTTCGGCGGTTAGGGGTCTTGTATGGCCCTAATTCACCATCATAGTCCTTCTTTCGCATGATGTAAACTAACTCCACCATTTCCTGGAACCGCATATTAGTGGCTTTGTATCTTCTTGGCCTTGATCGGGACGTCCCTGCCTCTGTCCTTTCACTTGTGGCATGAGAGCATCGTGCCCGCTCGTGTGACATCGCCATCTTTCCTTTCCCACAGAGATTATGGGCGTGGAAAAGATGAATTCTTATGCCATGGGCGGAGAAGAGGGCGGCGTTTAATACATACGCGGAGTGTAGAGAATGCAAACAACGTGTTTACGTCGTTTACGCGGAGAATCTTCGATCGCATCCAGAACATACACAGTTAACGCCATATTTCCTAAACTCATTGATTAGGGGCCTCGCAAAGATGACGAGGGCGGGGTTTAATAAATACGCGGAGTGTTTAAAAGGTGCACGCCGTGATTACGCATCTTACGCGGTAATTAGGCGAGCGTGAGAAACGAGGAGCGAGAGACAGGAAGGTAAGGAAATTAAAAATGTGATCAGCAGAGGCCTTGAAAATGTAGACACATGGGATGGGGGTTTGGGCTGTTGGTTGCACCCTTTTTAAGCTATTCTGTCTATGGGGTACCACAATGTTATTTTGGTATCCAAATGCTTTTGGACACCTCACAAAATAGAGATGTGAACAATGCTGTACCTCATTGACAAGTTTTTGAATTCAGATCAGGCAAAGTATTGTTCAAGTGTTGGTTGTACAGAGGTCATTAGGAACTGTCTTTTATGTCATCCATTGTCAGGGGCATGAAATTTACACATGAAAGAGTGCCTAGATGAATACTGTCATTTGTAAGCATTGTTTATTTTTCTATATTAAAAATATTTACTGCAATGTTAACAATGGCTCTGCATCTAGCAAATCAATGTTTGGTACAAGCAATGCGGCCGAGCTGCCAATCATTGTTTAAACAAGAGAGACTGTGTTTGTAATTAGATATAGGTAATAAATTTGAAGACACATATTAGATCAAGGTCAACGCTGATCCTTTTGAATATTTTTTTTTCTGTGGTTTATGTTTTTGGAATCTAGACTCAAAAAGAAATATAATTTTTAAAACAATTCAATGGACCAACTACAAACTAAGGAAGCTATAGAGCCCTTACTTCAAAAATATCAGGACACGCCCATCCTGTGGAATTCAAAACACGCATTATATTGCAATAAAGAGGTACGAGCGGCAGCACTAGAAGAGCTAGCAAACTATATGCAAACTTGGGTGCCAGGATGCACTGCCAACATGGTGAAGGATAAACTTGCCAACCTCAGAAGCACATACAGGAGAGCATACAAAGCTAATAAAAGCAAAAAATCGGGAGCAGCAGCAAGACAAGCAAAGGAACCCAAACTGTGGTATTATAAACAGATGGCTTTTTTGCGGGACGAAATGGAAGGCAGGAAAACGATGTCGAGTCTTTCTTCCAACCTTTCCTCCATGCTACCTTCCAGCGGACCTTCCCCAGATGACCACAGCCCTGCAGAGTCGGAGGAAGAGGGCCTGGCTGACAGAGATGCAGATCTGCCACCCTTCGATGAGGAGGTATAGTAGTTTCCTCTATATTTCTGGCGTAAATAATTCTTGGTGGATTAATGATTTGATATTGTAAAAAAAAAGCCAAGCTGGGAAAAAGCAAACAAAAAGGTGTACAGACAAATAGGTGTCAGGGATGACAACTGCAGGGGTCAGAAGTAGAGTGTATTCAAGTAATAATGAACAGAAAATACTAAACGAAAAACATGAAAATGAGTGTGGTTTTATTTAGCGAAATTGTAAAAAATGTCCTTTTTTTTCCACACAGGAAGAAGAGATCAGCCAGGAGGTGGCAGATCCTCAGGTGTCTGTCAGCCAGGAGGAGGCCGGGGTCAGTGGCAGCCAGGAGGAGGCCGGGGTCAGTGGCAGCCAGGAGGAGGCCGGGGTCAGTGGCAGCCAGGAGGAGGCCGGGGTCAGTGGCAGCCAGGAGGAGGCTGGGCCCAGTGGCCTGCAGCAGGTCCCCCCGGCCAGGAGAACCACCACCAGCCAGTCTTCTCCCCCCCAGGTGAGGCCATCAGGCCGAAGGAGGCAGTTGAGACCTGTGGAGGAGGCAAGCCTCCGCATGATACAGGAGGCAAGCGCCATCATGAGGGCCCCCCTCAACCCCACAGAGGCCTTCAGTGCCTCATTGGCCCACGATTTAAATGAAGGGGAGGAGGACCAGAGAAGACTGGCAAAGGCCCTGATGAACCAGGTCCTTTGGTGGATGCAGAGGGGCCTGCTGACCCCAGAGACTGGGCTATGTGACCCGGCCCGGCTTGCGGAACACCATCCTCCTGCTGCCACATCGACCCCACCTGCAAGACCCCGTGTTAGATCCGCTGGAAGGCTGCCTGGAGGGAAGGCTGGAAAGAGGAGGAAACGTTGATTTTCTGCCTTCCATTTCCTTCCACATAAAGGACATATTGTTTGTACTACCACAGTTTGGGTTCCTTTGTTTGTGTGCTGCTGCTTCATATTTTTGTGTTTGGCTCCTGAGGCTTGGAAGTTTATCCTTCACCATGTTGGAAATGCAAGTTTGCATATAGTTTGCTATCTATTCTAGTGCTGCCGTTCTGTTTTTTTTTTGTGATGACATTTGCCTGAATAAAAGGCTTTTTGCTTTCATTTGAAAACATGTCTATTGTTTGTTATACTGTGGGGATTATTAGGCAGCAAACCTTTAATAAATATACAATGGGTAATTTACAAAGGACACACTCCTTGGGGGGGGGGGGGGGGACATTTGGTGTGCCAACATGGTTTAATATTCTCTAATGAAACACAAAAAAAAAAAAAAAAAACATGTAAAAAAAATATATTTTAAATGGTGACATAACTAGAAACAACAAAAAAACAAAAAAAAAAGCACATTCCTTTACAAAAATGACTACTATAAATTATGGAGGACCACCAACCAAAACACACGTCTGGCATAGAAAACATTATTAAAGGATTACATCACAAGCAAGAAATGTGACATTTCAGTATGGGACAACTCTATTGAAATTGCATCAGCAAGAGAACGGGGTTATTCTAGCAAGAGAAGAATTAATAAAACGAGGCAAGAAAATGTGGTTTAGTGCGCCTTTTTAAGACATTGTTCTCTTGCTAGAATAAAAGGTTTCTAATGACGAATGTGCCATATCCCAAACAAACGCGAGTTTTACCTGAACGAGCGCTCCCGTCTCCTCATTTGGACTGAGCATGCGCGGGGTTTTTGTACGCTGCTTTTGTGTACAGACGACCGAACATGTCTGACGGACACGATTCCAGCAGACTGTTTTAAAGCAAGACCAGGAAACAGTTGTTCGTTGGAAAACGGTCTGGCCGACGATTGTTTGCTGGAATTCTGTCCGTTACTGCCTACACACGAACGAACATGTCCGCTGAAACTGGTCCGCGGACCAGTTTCAGCAGACATGTTTGGTCGTGAGTACGGGGCCTCAGATGTCAACCTGGTCTCCTCCCTGAGGTAATATACAAGCAAAGAGGCTCCAATAGTGTATTATAGTTTTAAATGGTGTTACAGTAAAACCTTGGTTTGTGAGCATAATTCATTCCAGACACATGCTTGTAATACAAAGCACTTGTATATCAAAGCATTTTTTTTACAGGGTATAAAAGAGAAGAGAGGCACCTCTAAGTGTAGCAATAAGTTGCTAAATGTTGTACCTTCATTAAATGTAACCATATTGCTCCACTTAGAGGCTCCTCTCTTCTCTTGTATACTCAGTTGTGACATGACGCTACTCTTATATCAAGACATCGCTTGTATATCAAGGCAAAATGTATTAAAACATTTTGCTTGTCTTGCAAAACGCTCTCAAACCAAGTTTTTCTCAAACCAAGGTTTTACTGTATACTAGAAAAATGTATATGTACTCAACATTTCAAACAGTAAAACAATGCATATACAACACAAGTGGCGAGCTCGTCCTCCTACGTCACTTCCGGTTATTCTGCTTGTGTAGTATATGCCTTATTTTACTGTTTGAAATGTGAGTACATATACGTTTTTCTAATATAACACCATTTAAAACTATAATACACGATTGAAGCCTCTTTGCTTGTATATTACCTCACGGAGGAGACCAGGTGGACATATCAGAATTGCACCTAAAGAGATATCGCTATACTTCCAGCCCCTAGGACAGTGTTTTATTACAGAGAGATTCCCAAAGCTAAGAGGAGGCACAAGGATCCCCCAGGAAAGATATCTATCTAGGGCTATAACCTTACAGCAGTAAGGTGAGAGGCTTGTGAGCACGGAGAGACAGTGGCGTTGCTATGGGGGTGCGGCCCGCAGACAGGTGACACCCGGCTCAGACTTTGAGAGGTGCGCATTGAGAGGGGCGCCGCGGCTCCCTCCTTTCCTTCCGGGATCTCCTCTGCTCCATGCGATGTGCGGGGAGAGTGGGGGAGGAGGGAGTGAGGCAGAGACAGACTGGGTGCCCGGGGTCCGACCGTCCCCACACACACTGCAAAACCCGGTTTAGACTGGCGCCGCATTGAGAGGGGCGCCGCGGCTCCCTCCTTCCCTTCCGGGATCTCCTCTGCTCCATGCAATGTGCGGGGTGAGGGGCGGGGAGGGAGTGAGGCAGAGACAGACTGGGTGCCCGGGGTCCGACCGTCCCCACGCACACCTCCACACAGCGCGGTCACAATTGATCTCTGTTCTCACTGCTGCTTTCTCCTCAGCTCGGACGTGTACACAGGCACCATGTGACACCATCCACGATATAGTCAGCACCTTCTCTGTATGCTACAGGAGTACTGTATTGCAGAGGAGGGGGACATAGTGGTTGGAGGGTTGGGGGGGGGGCATTTGCAGATAACAACTATGCTGCCAGGAGTTATTTTAGGGGGGTTAGAGAATAGGTGCTGGGGGTGCTCTTTGTTTTGGGTTAGAGAGGAGTCGGACTTGTACTAGAAGTAGGAGGGGGCAGAAGTTTGACCCCTCCCCCAGCGCAATTCCTTTCCCCTCCCAAAGCACCCCCTAGCACAGGTGTGCCCAACCTGTGGCCCGGGGGCCACACGTGGCCCGCGGAGCCCTCTGATGTGGCCCACGACCTCCTGCTCTGGGATGGAATTAAATAGAATAGAATATTGTTTATTAAAGGTACATTTTTATTACTAAAATCACAGTGTATATATGGGCATATCTGTTCTGCAGTGGTTACTGGGCTGCACTCAAACTGATCCAGAGGTACAGAGAAGTGCACCTGGGTTACCTGCACTGAGCAATAGACTTCTATTACCTGCGAGTTTGGTGTGCTGAGAGTAGAGTGGGCTCTATAGAGCCGAGTGGGCTCCTATCCACCCACTTCACTCATTGTGGCCCGCGACCGGTTACCAAGTCGCTTAAGTGGCCCTTGCTCTTCAAAAGGTTGGGCACCCTGCCCTAGCACATATCTTTTAACCCCCCCAAATCAAAGGTCCCAACCTGGCTTCAACCACCCCCCAATCCCATCCAGCTCCACCCACCCCCCCTATCCTTTACCCGCTCATCCATCCCACCGATCCCATCCCGGCTCCATTCATCCCCCCTGATCCCATACCCGCTCCATCCATCCCCCTGATCCCATCCCTAATCCATCTATCCCCCCTAATCCTATGCTCGCTCCATACAACCCCCTGATTCCACCCCGGCTCTATCCATTCCCCCCAATCCCATCCCGCCTCAATCCATTCCCCCCGATCCCTTCCCAGCTCCACCCAGCCCCCGATCCCATACCCACTCCAGCTATCCCTCTAATCCCATCCTGGCACCATCCATCCCCCCAATCCCATCCCAGATCCATTCATCCACCCTGACCCCAAACCCGCTCCATCCATCCTCCCTGATTCTATCCCTGCTCCATCCATCCCCCCTGATCCTATCCCTGCGCCATCCATTCCCCCTGATCCTATCCCTGCTCCATCCATCCCCCTGATCCTATCCCCGCTCCATCCATCCCCCCTGATCCTATCGCCGCTCCATCCATCCCCCCTGATCCTATCCCCGCTCCATCCATCCCCCTGATCTTATCCCTGCTCCATCAATCCCCCCTGATCCTATCCCCGTTCCATCCATCCCCGCTGATTCTATCACCGCTCCATCCATCCCTGCTGATCCTATCCCCGCTCCATCCACCCCCCGATCCCATCCCCGCTCCATCCACGCCCCGATCCCATCCCCGCTCCATCCATCCCCTGTTCCCATCCCTACTCCATCCATTGCCCTGATCACATTCCAGCTCTATCCACCACCCCAATCCAATCCCAGCTCCATCTATCCACCCAATTCCATCCCAGCTCCATCCATTGTGGTAGGTTAAGGGGGAGAGCCGCACGATGCACTAGCCTGCTTAGTGCCAGGGGGTCGGGGTGGCACCAAGTATTACCGCACCAGGTAACACCAACCCTAGTGACGCCACTGCGGAGAGACACCAATCACCTTTTATTTTCACCTTTTTGGAATGTGCAATAATTAAACTCACCTTCACCTTCAGTGCACATTTTAAGAAATTATATTCGTCTTCACTGGGACTGCTTATTTATCACTATTTTCTTTAGCAGCTACTGTATTACCAATTGTTGATTTATGGACATTTAGGCCCCTTTCAAACAGGCGAATGGAATTTAGCTTTTAGCTGCGGATAGATAAAGTTATCTACTGCAGCTAAACTTACACAATGCTTTCCTATGGCCCCATTCACACACTGCATCCCATCCCCAATCCATCTATCCCCCCTAATCCTATCCTCGCTCCATACAACCCTCTGATTCAATCCTGGCTCTATCCATTCCCCCCGATCCCATCCCGCCTCAATCCATTCCCCCCGATCCCTACCCAGCTCCACCCAGCCCCCGATCCCATACCCACCATCCAAGATTTTTCCAACGGAAAATCCGAACGTGTGTACAGGGCCTTAGAAGAAAATCATCATCTATTTATTTGCTCACGCTAATACTTATTATGTTATTTATGATATTTATTGCTTAATTTTCACGTTATTGGGGACAGCATAGCATATTTTTTTATTTCATGCACTTAGAGCCACGGATCTTGCTTTTCGGTGTTTGCGCTAGTCTTATTTATTTATTTTGTTTTGATGGTTTGATAGTGTAGGAGTACTTCTTACATAATGATGCTGCACTGCTCCAGAATTCAGAGTAGAGTTGTCACTCTCATGCATGCTGCGCCTGTCTGCACTACAGTAGGCTGAAAAAATGTTGCAGTGGGTGTGGCTATCAGCTATGTCACTGCTGATTTGCAGACCTTCAGCTTGTCAATCCACACCTGGCCACGCCCAGTCTTGCCCACAACACAGTGAGCTGCAGTGTCTGGGAGGTGGTGGATGACAGGCGCAAACTAAAGAACACATGGCTCAATCAGGGAAGTCAAAAGAAGGTTTTTGCTTACCTTATGAGGTTTGTGCATTACATAATAACTGGATTTTGTAATTGTTTAGCCTATCATACAGGATCTTTTAGTGCTTCTTCACACCCGCTCTACTGGGCTTTGTTGGGCAGTGTTGCCAATGCAGTCACAATTTATAGGCAATGCAATTTTGATTATGTCCAATTGTTTCAGTTCACAACAACAAGCTACGTTAGTGTGTGATGAAAAAAGTACGACAGATCGCATTTTATGCAGCACAACTCATTGCAGTGCTCTAAAGTGTCCCCCTGCAGACCACCAGGATGCCGCCAGGACCACCAGGGTTGGCCACCACACAGGACCACCAGGTATGCCACCCTAGACCACCAGGGATATGCCAATCAGTGCCCAGGCAGCTGCCAATAAGTGCCCATCCATAATGCCTGCCAGTGCCATCAGTGCCAGCAATCAGTGCCCATGGGTGCCCATCAGTGCCGCCTATCAGTGCCCATCAGTGCCGCCTATCAGTGCCACCCATACGTACCCATCAGTGCAGCCTTTCAGTGCCCAGTGTCGCCTATCAGTGTCCACCTGTGCCACCTTTGAGTGCCCATCAGTGCCATCTATCAGTGCCGCCAATCAGTACCTATCGTCAGTGCCCATAAGTGCCAACTTACCAGTGCCATCTCATTGGTGCTACCTCATTGGTACTGCCTTATCAGTGCTTATCAGTGAAGGAGAAAACCTACTTATTTACAAAATTTTATAATAGAAACAAAGAAAACATTTTTTTTTCAAAAATGTTGGTATTTTTTATTTATTTCGCAAAAAATAAAAACCACAGAGGTGATCAAAACACGACCAAAAGAAAGCTCTATTTGTGGGAACAAAATGATCGAAAATTAGTTTGGGTACAGTGTAGCATGACCGATCAATTTTCATTTAAAAAATGACAGCGTTGAAAGCTTAAAATTGGCTTGGCCAGGAAGGGGGAGTAAGTGCCTGATATTGAAGTCGTTAAATCGCTAGTAAACCACTGGCTTTTAAGTTTTTTAACCTGCAAGGCAATGTCAAAATGTGCTAGCATCGCATACTAGCACATTATGTAAAACTCAGGGCTGTCTTAATGAGAGGGCACACCTGGGCACTTCCCAGAGGCCCCAGCTGCATGGGCCCCTGCACTTTCCCCAAAGCAGCTGGTCCTTGAGCCCAGGCTGCCACAACATCGGGGGCCCCATGATGGCCCAGTAAAAGATACACAGGGGAGGCAGTCTGCCTCCTATCTACTTGATGTCTGTTTACCTTCACTGTCATCATTGTAGGGGCCCCAGAGCATTACTTTGCCCAGGGGCCCATGCTGCTATTTAGACGGCCCTGGTAAAACTTACCTTAGAACAAACCCCTCAAGCGGCGCAATGTCACCACTGAAGACGCTTTAATCTTCACCCAGTATTCCTTCCGAGTTCAGGGACGCCGGCTGTGTGAGTGACTGGAGCCGCAATGACATCACTTCTGTGCATGCGCGCTGTAGTTGCCATTTACGTCACAGGACTCTGAAGGAATGGCACAGGTATGCCGTTCCTTCACAGCGCAGGTGCCAGTGACGTCACCAGCTGCATCTACAGTAAATATATCCTAAACGGCGCATGTTTAGGAGATATTTACAATACCTATAGATGAACCTTATTATATGCTTACCTATAGGTAAGAATCATGTATATGAGTTAACTTCCACTTTAAGTGCCAGCACACAGCAGTCATGTTTCTGTTACTGACAGATGTATAAACCCTGATCTTTTGAATACTGGAGAAACATGGATATAGAAACTAAGTGGCTAATGTGCTAGTTTAACAAGACAAGATTGTGATGTATTATGTCACCTAATAGGAGCATGTCATTGTTTACATGACATTTCACAGCCCATCTGTATCAGAAAGCAATTTTACGTATGCTAATTGTTATTTTACAGCCGCTGAGTATATGAAATCTCTTTGAGAGCAGCTAATGTTTCAGGGTCATTTAAACTAACATTTATTTCTGAATTCTATCTGCATAGATGTCACTGTACTACAAGGAATTCATTTGGGAAAAAATAGCTCCAGCTAAACACTCTCACATTTCTTTCACTTGATACCAAACACAGTATGCAGTTTAGAAATGTTCAAGAGTACATATAGTTAAAACCAGAATTACTTTTAGATAGAGTAGAAAAACTTTTATCGGGTTAAATTTAGATTTTTTTTTTTGTGCTGGGGAGATTTCCCAACACTTCCTGTCCTGGAGATACAACAGAAAATGAGAGGACATCTACAGAAAGGGAGAAGAATAATCATTTTAGACAGTCATCACTGAAACATTTGCCACAGTTGGATGATTTTCTCTCACTTCTTGCATAGCTCCCAACTATCCCTGATTTCGAGGGACTGTCCCTGATTCAAAAAACACAGTCCCTCTATCCCTCATTCCTACTCATTTGTCTCTCGTTTTGGTCTGATCTATATAGATGTATATAAAATGCACTTTTTATCTATCAAAAAGTGTTTCCCAGTGATAAACCTTTCATCTGATTTTTAAATTGCTGCATATGTAAATTTCAAAAGCCAATATAAAGGAATAGTAGTGGTAAAAAAAGCACTGTGGGTTTACCAATCTTGTTTTTTGTGCAATTCTCCTTTAAGGGGGGTGGCAACGGGTGTGTCCAATGCCTGCATACTTTTGCTGATAGGTGTCCCTCATTCCCATCTCAAAAAGTTGGGATGTATGCTTCTTGCTATGGTGGTAATGTTAAAATTTAGAATTTTTCCTTCTCTGTGTCACCGGGGTGATACAAGTAACACATTTTAAGATATAATGGGGGAGATTTACTAAAACTGCAGCACTCATAATCTGGTGAAGCTTTGCATGGTAGCCAATCAGCTTCTTACCTCAGCTTGTTCAGTTAAAGGGGTTGTAAAGGTTCAGGTTTTTGTTTTGAAAAAAAAAAAAAAACATGTCATACTTACCTCCGCTGTGCAGTTGGTTATGCAAAGAGTGTTGATCCTCCTCTTCTGGGGTCCCACCGCTGCTCTCCTTGCTGGTTCACTTCTCGAGTGTCTTATCGGAGGCGCGCTCCTGTGTCCTGCTGCTGCATCTGTTGACACAGACAGCACGACTCGGCTCTGCCCCCTGGCGCCCGCGTCATTGGATTTGATTGACAGCAGTGGGAGCCAATGGCTGCGCTGCTATCAATCTATCGAATCAGAACATGAGACTCCGGCTGGAGCCGTCACGGGAATTATAAGGCTCAGGTTAGTATAAGGGAGGCTCGGGGGCACTGCTGCAGTAAAGAAGGTTTTTCACCTTAATGTATATGTACACAGGATGTTTTTACAACCTCTCCTGAATGACTTAACTTGACAGATAGTAACCCACGTTTGAATTGTCTGTTTTGCCGCGTGTACATGCTGCATTTAGCGGCGTTTTGCCACATTTTGCCGCATTTGCGTTTAGTAGCGTTTAAAAAAATAAATAAATGATTCTTTTTTTTTCAAAATAGACAAAAACAAAAAACGCCTGTGAACGAAACGCAACTAAATGCGAGTTACCGCGTTTAGAAGCGTTTGGCGCTTGAAATGCCTCTAAACTCAGCTTCTGAACCCATTGTTTTGCCTTCCAAAAAAAAAGCCTCTAAACGCAACTGCCTAGAAACAACTGTAAACGACCAAGGCCCAGATTAACAAAGCATTTACGCCGACGTATAACAAGTTACGCTGACGTAAGTGCAAATGTGCGCCGTCGTATCTGTGTGCCAGACCCACAAACTAATATGCGCCTAAAAACAGGGTACAGCCCGCCAACGAATCTTGCTTACGCCGGCGTAGAGTGGGCGCACATTTAGGCTGGGAGCATGGTGCCGCTCCCATTGATTAGCCATTCAAACATGCAAATGAGGGAAATACGGCGATTCACAAACGTGCGTGTGCCCGGCGCATGCTACGCTAGATGCACGTAAGTTGTACGTCCGGCGTAAAGTTATTCCCCATAAAGGAGGTGCAACTCAGCAACAGACATGCACAGGTCTGCACCAGGGAACACAAGCCGGCGTATAGTGCGTTGGACGTGTGTCTGGCTGGGCGTACGTTACGTACACGGCGTACACCGTGATCCGGCGTAGCTTAGGCAGTTGTGCCAGGGTGATTGTGAGCATGCGCAGGAGGGTGTGCGCATGCGCAGTTCGTGATAAGTACCTGTCTGGCGCTCGGCCCATCATTTGCATGGGGTCACGCCTCATTTGCATGGGTCACGCCCACTTCCACCTACGCCAGCGTACGCCTACAAAACCCACACCACGCTGGTGCAGCGTTAGGAGCACTGGCTTGCTGAATTCAATGCTTGCCTCTCTGCGCTGCGTTGGCGTAGTGTATGGCGGTTACTCTACGGCAGGATAATTTGCGCTTTGCTCTCTGTGAATCTGGGCCCCTGTGTACATGTACTGATAAGATAACAGAGGAGAGTTCAGGAGCAGTTGAAAAAAATGCCCAACTGCTCCTAAACGTCTGTTTAGCAGCAGCAGTGTACATGAGGCCTAAATAAATAAAAGCTGATCATTGTAGGCAACCCTGCCAGCGCTAAGTGTTATGTCTCACCATGCAAACTGATACATTTTGCTATAGGGCTTGTGTCTTTGAAGAACAACAGACTTGCTGGTTGATTACCAGATGAAGGAAGAAAGCCTTAAAAAGGAAACTAATACAGCAATCACATCTAATGCCGCGTACACACGGTCGTTTGTGATTTTGTGATGAAATAAAACAACGTTTTTTATCATGAAACAAAACAACGTTTTTCAAACTTAATTTTAAAAAACAACGTTGCCTACACACCATCGTTTTTTCAAAATGCTCTAGCAAAGCGCGGTTACGTTCAGCACGTACGACGGCACTCTGTTCCATTCAAGCTTGCGTCATAACTTGCTTCTGAGCATGCGCGGGTTTAAAAACGTCGTTTTAAACGTTGTTTTACCCACACACTATCATTTTAAATGCCACAGAAAATGACATTTCGAAAAACGACATAAAAAATTTAAGCATGTTCGAATTTTTTTTTTTGTCGTTTTTCAGAAGACATAAAACAACGTTTTCCCCACACACGGTCATTTTAAATGACGTTTTTAAAAATGTCGTTTTTTTTTTATCACAAAAAATGACCGTGTGTACGCGGCATAAGAAATGGTAAGCTGCAATATAATACATGTTTGCTTTTAAGCAATAGCAAAAATATATTTCCCACTCTGATTTTTATATATATCTATATTTCTATACAATATGTGGTGCTGTTGTCTCTGAAATAATACACTCTTATTTTATAGAACCTACCCTCTCTTTCCCTCTTAAATTGCAGCCTAAAGTAGCTGCTTACATACTTGCAACTGTACAATATTTGTCGGTGTAGCCTCTAAAATATTATGGGAATAATTGGGGACTCAGGGATTGGAGAGGATTCAGAGATTGTGGGGTTGTGGTTTCAAAGTGTTTTTTTGCACTCTGTTTTCACAAATAAACTGGATGAAGTTGATAAAATGAAGCACTGCAGAAGAAGAAGCTCAGAATTCAATCAAATTTGCTATGAATCTGCTTTGCCACTGGCCAGTTTGCAATTCTGGCCAAGTTGAGGGCTTTAGCCTTGTCTTCAATCAACTTTGGTATAACTTTTAGATCAGTTGTGACTACTTCCACTGTTCAATTCAAATGTGTTATTATTGCTTTTTAAAAAAAATCAGGTGTCATGTGCACTACCTAAATATGGGGTGCTATTGCTGTATTTAATTTTGAATAGAGTGGACGCGGATTGCAACCACTGTAGTTTTTATTCTTGTATATTACTTTCTTTATTGGTGACAAACATCACCAGTGCAAATTGAGGGGTGATCTCTTCAGTGGGGATTTAGGGAGACAGCAATAGAACAAAAAAACAAACTCTTCCCTACTATATACAAGACCTCTCCTTTAAAACGTTAGGAGCATTGGACTCCATTAGTTAGGAGCATTTTAGTTAGAGTGGAGAAGAGTTACAACTCCTTCCCCCCTCTATTCCTGTGGAGATTTTCCATGATGTCCACTTAGAAATTGAGTGCAATATTTCCTTTTATGCTTTTTTCAAAAACAACATTAAAAGATTAGGCTTGAAGGAGAAGTATACCCAAAGCTTTTTTTGGCTGTACTTCTTCTATGGATCGCAGGAGTGCCATTTGTTCTGCACTCATGTGGCTCATTTTCAGATGACAGTTGACGTCACAAAGCCAGTCCAGGCTCTTAAAAGATCCCGACCGTATGGTCAGGTTCCACCCAGAACCCTGAACTAGATCCTGGCTCAGCCTCTCAGTGATCTGATGAGAGCCAGCCCCTCCCGCCTCCTCCACTGCTCCAGCAATCCAATGAATGCTGGACGGGAGAGAGGAGAGATGTGCCAACTGACACTCACAGCTCTCTGCACTGAGTGGAAGGGAGAACTGAGCGATCAGTGGTGTTCGATCACTCAGTTCTCATTACAGACCTGGCAGGGGACAGATGCAGCATCTGATCGATGTTGCATACACCTAGGTAAGTATAATGTGTTTTTTTTTTTTTTTTTAAAGAAAAGAATGGGTTCCCCCTTGGATTTGGACTTTAATGTTACTTAGATACATAAAACAACTGTATTAAAGAAGAAAAATAATTTATTTATAACAAACAACTGATGGTAATGCAGCTGTGACATGGTAGTGGTATGGAAGACATATGCTTCACCCAAGGATATCTCTTCCATACCAGTACCATTTCACAGTTGTAGCACCATCAGTTGTTTATTGTAATGTACTCTCTGTGTTATTTTTTAAACTATGTGTTATAAATAACAGATTTTTCTACTTTAATACGATTGTTATATGTATCTAAGTGCCGGTATAGTCCAAATCCAAGGGGAACACATTCTCTGCTTCTAAGTTAGGATGTTGGCACTATGAAGTAATCACTGATACCCTCAATTTTCTTTTCTAAATACCATACTTCTCTTTTAAGTTATGCCAAAAGTCTCAAGATCCCAGATACTCATGGTTGTCATTATCAGCACCTGCAGCCTTAATGTCCAGCAGTTGGAAGCTGAAAGTCCAGGTGTTGAGGTTAGAAAAGTGTCTCCCTTCCCTACATTCCAAAGATATATGGTTGATTGGCCATTTTAAACCAGGACAAAAATGCACTGGTTCATCTGTGTCCATTTATTCGTTTTGTAAAATCATCATCTTAAGGTGGATGTGACATTATGTAAGATAACATTTCAAAATTTGTTCCTGTTAAAAACTATTCTAGATGGAGCTGCGATTTAGTTTTTCTTTCTTTGTTTTTTTAAGATATGTGTATATTTATGCTGTAAGGAGACAACAGTCAGTGGGACAATGGTTTGCTTTGCAGTAACATGCATCACTTTGACTTGTCCTTATGCCACCAGAATCAAACCTCACACACAACACGCAAGGTTTTCACTAATAAAATTCTTGTAAAACAGTCATACAAGATAAATAACATGATGGTTTCGTGAGTAGTAATAGTGGTGATCAAAAGGGTCAACTTATTTTGTTCCAGTAATTCCACACACAGAAACAAAGCTATTTTCCACACACAGAAACAGCAGGGCATAGAGGCCGTGCTGTCTACATTTCAAGGCATAAGCAGTGATCCAAGAAATTCCAAAGGAAGCAGTTTACCGCACACCATGGGACAATATACAGGGCAATGAAACGGTTTGTGCACACCAAAGTGTCTCATGTTTGTTTAAAGAGATCCTCACACTTTTTATCTGTTTTAAAACTGCATGAATAGGCTTTAAGTTTAACAGCTAATTTATCTGTCTGTAGGAATCTAAATAACATGTGTTTGGGTTCATGTAGAATATCCACACTTAAGGATGATTTAATACAGGGTGCAAGTTGTGTACCAACACTGCAAACCCATGTAATGTTTAAACCTCAAATGTTTTAGTTAGTTTAACATTATAGGGTCAATATATATATATATATATATATATATATATATATATATATATATATATATATATATTTTTTTTTTTTAAAGGTATAATTTTATTGAACTAAGTTTTTAAATTATTTAAAGCAAAAATAAGCAAATTTGCATATACAAAAGTATACAGTGTTAAAAATCGTACAGTATAGGCAAATGACAGCGTTCGTATTATGGCTTCCTGTATGTCTGACAGTGTACTTTAGTCACTTCCAAACTGTCGCACATACATATACATCCTCATCAGGAAGTGATTTTAACAGGATTATAGTGCAGGTGCAGCCATGATCCTGGTATCAAAATTTGCAGCCAACAATGGCTTATTTCTTATAAAAGTGATCCAATTGGCTCTACTGCCACCTAATCACTTTTACAGGACGTGAAAGATAACCCCAACTGCTGTTCCCAGACTGTCCCATGCTATTGGGGAGCCCAGGACTGCTCCAACCTGTCTGACTGGCTGAGTAAAGAGGAGGGGAAGGAACATCTGTTCCTCTCTCTCCTATGTGACAAATGAAGCTGGGAGCTATGAGGACTTTGTCACTTCTGCCATTGGTGCATTATTTACAAGCTATTACCGGCCCGGTAAGCATCTGATCAAACTGATCTCTGTTTGATCAGGTGCTTTTAAGGGAAGAGTAGAGATCAGGGGTCTAAGGTCCGGCCATACACAGTTCAAATCACTAACGGGCAGGGTGAATGTACCAAATTGATTGATCAATCAACTTGGGTACAACCAGCCTGCTGGATTCTCTTACGATTATCGTAATCGCAATAATCACTGTCCTCTCGTGGTGGGAATGGCCCCCCCCCCCCAGGAGGAGACAATTGCTCGCAGGAGGGATTCCCCTGTCAGAACTGTCCGTGTTGATGGGAGAATCTTGTGAATTTCTTTCCTGAAACTTGATAAGGGTCTGGTATGGATTTTGGGGGGGACCTCTACGCCATTTTTTTTTCATTTTGGCGCAGGGTTCCCCTTCAAATTCATACCAGACCTGAAGGGCCTGGTATGGATTTTGGGGGGACCCCCATAGATTTTTTTTTTGGTTTGGGGTTTCCCTTAATATTCATACCAGACTATTTTTAAAACTTTTTTCGGCTCATCCTTATGCCCTGTACACACGATCGGTTCATCCGATGAAAACGGACCTATGGATTTTTTCATCAGATATCCGATGAAGCTGACTTTCATCAGTCTTGCCTACACACTATCAGTTAAAAAAACGTTTGTGTCAGAACGCGGTGACGTAAAACACTACAACGTGCTGAGAAAAATTAAGTTCAATGCTTCCGAGCATGCGTCGACTTGATTCTGAGCATGCGTAGATTTTTAACCGATGGACTTGCCCACAGACGATCGTTTTTTTTTCTATCGTTTCTTAACCATCAGATAATTTTAAAACAGGTTATACGTTTTTTCACCGATGGGGCCCACACACGATCGGTTCATCAGATGAACCAATTGTGTGTACGCATAACTCTCCACTGATCCCCGCTGAGCAGACAAATAACCGGTTTGTGTTCCCTCTGGTATGCAGAGGGGATACGGACACATGTCTATGGGGCTGTCAGAAAAAAACGGACTGCCAATGGCAAGGCACTCTCCTGATCTTTCATCTCCCCTCCCTTCTTCAAGTTAACAGACTGGCTGTAGACTGCACTGTCCACCATCAATGTTTCCTGTGAAAACTGGAGGTTCAGATATAACAATAGCAAAATAAATAGACATTATATCAATTGCAGAGTTTCTGACGTTCGTTTGCACGAGTAAGAACACTGGATACCTTTTTATTGACATTTAGATGGTACTTATCAGGCTCCCTATTAAACCAAGAAGATATAAAGTAGCGGGAAGAGAAGAAGGAAAAGAAAAGTGGGGGGGGGGAGAGGAGAAGAAGACCCCAAGCTCTGGTCCGTGCCACTCAAAGGCTCCTCAGATCGGAGACATACGGGGATCTCCAGTCAAGTACCTGATCCACGAGCCCCAGACTTTTTTGAAGGCCATTATTTTGACACTCAAGACTGCTGAGAGCCTTTAATTTATCATGAGCCAGGAGAGCTTGTGCTTTAGTTGGTCAAATGGGAGGCGGCTGACCTTCAATTTCTGGCTATAGTGATTCTGGCAGAGATAAATATGAAAGTGAGAAGCCTTCTCTGCTTTTTTGAGGCCGCATCAACTTTAAGCCCCAGCAGGGTGTGTTTAGGGGATTTAATCAGGTTGTAAACCCTTTTCCAGAATCGTCACATCTTGGGGCATTGCCACCATATATAGTAGATTGTTCCGTCTTGCCCAAAACCTCAAAAGCACTTTGGAGAAGCTCCTGGGACATATGTAGCCAACCTGATTTCCACAATGTACCATCTTAAAAGGACCTTATAGTTTGAGTAAGAGAAGCACTTCTGAAAGAGCAGAAGTCAGCAGTATTAAAAACTGTAAACTGCAAGTGCTAGGGTAGGAATTTAAACACTTTACCATGGAATGTTATTTTGTTGTGCTCAATGTGTTAAAAAAAATTGAAGGGAGGGAGCTGCGGTGGCTCAACGCGATTGGCACTGCGCTGACAAGCCATTCACCTCTGCAGCTAGAGGTTCGGATCCCGGTCTCGGCTTCATGTGAATTGAGTTTGGTGGTCTCAGCACGGCTCCCGGTGGGTGTGCTATGCAAGGTAAGCCTGTGCTTAGTACGCCCACCCCCCTCCCACAAAAAAAAAACACCACACCTACACACGCACTCTAAATTGGGTTAACACACGCACTTTGACCACGCGGTCTCTAAAAGAGAGGCGAAGGACTAATGGGGCTGGTTGAGCGGGCTAATCCTCTCACTCCCTTATAGGGAGTCCCTCTGCCCCGTTGGGCTTCAAAGCAGAGCAGGTAGGGCGGGCTGTGTGGGAGGACCCCCTCACACACCCGCCATTGCCACCCGGGGCATGGAGAAAGGTGGCAGATTGCCTCTGGGGGAGGCCTGCCTACTCCCAACTCCTGCAGTCCAGCTCCTCTCTCGAGTACACGCACAAAATACACTTTAAAAAAAAGAAAAAAAAAAAAAATTGAAGGGTTTAATGCTACTTTATTTATTTTCTAATCAACGCGTAACCATATTATTTGATTTTTTGCACCTGCCTTAAATTCAGCTTTAAGTGTCTATTTGTGCAGCATAGAGTACCAGCAGGCTTGCTAATTGGGACACCATACTGTTCATCTGTTTGCACAATTTGTAGGCGAGGAAATCAAAACAGAATTGTATGTATTTATTTATTTCATGTTTATATAAACATATTTTTTTTTCTTTCTTTACTTGCTGTTTTCTTATTTCTATACTTACTTGCAATGTAAATATTTTCATGATAATTGCCACTTTTAGTTATGCATATATTGTGCTGTAGGTTTCTGTACAGGTAACAGTGCAAACCATCCTCTAACTCAGGGGTGCCCAACCAGTGGCTACATGTGACCTGCAGAGCCCTCTGATGTGGCCCGCAACCTTCTGCTCTGGGATGGCTGGTTGGCAAGTCCAGATCACGGATCGCTGATCCGTCATCCCAGAGCATCAGTGTTGTGAATGAAGCCGGCGGTAGAGAAAGTAAGCGGCTGCAAGGCAGAGCAGCATAAGCCGATGCTTCCTGTATAGCACGGCCTCCTGTCACAGGCGGAGTGATACCAAATATGGGCATATCTGTTCTGCAGTGGTTACTGGGCTGCTTTCAAACTGATCAGCAGGTGCACCGCCTACCTCCAATCTGATCCTCTAAAGAAAAAAACAAAAGAGGATTCATCTCCTTCCGCCTGGGTGGATTGAATCGAAGGGCCCATAGAGTAGTGAGGGCTGTGTCTGCTCTCGATATGCAGAGTGGACACAGACATGTCATCCGCCCGATCCACTCATTGTGGCCCATGACCAATTACCAAGTCACTTAAAGCGGATGTGCCACGGGAACAAAATATTAAAAGTCAGCAGCTACAAATACTGCAGCTGCTGACTTTTAATATTAGGACACTTACCTGTCCTGGAGTCCAGCGCCGATCGCAGCAGAGCACGAGCGATCGCTCGTCACTCTGCTGCTCCCCCCGCCATCCACGCTGAGGGAACCAGGAAGTGAAGCGCTGCGGCTTCACTGCCCGGTTCCCTACGGCGCATGCGCGAGTCGCGCTGCGCCCGCCGATTGGCTCACACGCTGTGTGCTGGGAGCCGAGTGTTCCCAGCACACAACGGGCGACAGACGGGATGTGACGGAATGCCCGTCTTTCGCCCGTATCGTGTGGCCGGAAGTGGGTGCAAATACCTGTCTTTAGACAGGTGTCTGCACCCCCCTCCCCCCTGAAAGGTGTCAAAAGTGACACCGGAGGGGGGGAGGGTTCCGATCAGCGGGACTCCACTTTAGGGTGGAGGACCGCTTTAAGTGGCCCTCGCTCATCAACAGGTTGGGCATCCCTGCTCTAGCTAATATACCGTGTGACATTATGAAAGGCGAGGTGATTGATGGACGTTATGTTTAACCCTGCATGCGTTCATTTGCAGAAAACTAAGGTGGAATCCGGTCTGGGTTTTACCAGCCACCTTGGTTCTGGACCAGATTTTGCCATCCACTTGTGTTTACCAACAGGTAGTATAAATTAAAGCGGGGGTTCACCCTATCGACAGGAAAAAAAAAAAAAATTTTTCTTTTACCTTTAAATCAGGCACTGTAGCGCGAGCTACAGTATGCCTGTCCCGAATTTTTTCCCCCCATACTCACCTTGTAGTCGTCCATCGAAGATACCGGGGAATGGGCGTGCCTCTGGAGACGGAGGATGATTGACGGCCGGCTCTGGCGCGTCACGCTTCTCCGGAAATAGCCGAAATAGGCTTGGTCTTCACGACGCGTGCGCATAGCCTGTGCGCACGCGCCGTGAAGAGCCGAGACCTACTCCGGCTGTCTTCGGGGAGAGTGACGTGCCAGGGCCGGCCGTCAATCATCCTCCCTCTCCATAGGCACGCCCATTCCCCGCGGGAGCCGAAATCTACGATGGACGACTACGAGGTGAGTACGGGGTTAAAAAAATCGGGACAGGCATACTGTAGCTCGCGCTACAATGCCTGTCTCGATGGTAACATCAAGTACGAGAGGGTGAACTACCGCTTTAAGCAGGATTGAAGCAAAGGATTGCTCTTGGACTGGGACTCAGGAAGCCAAAACCTGAGAAAGCTGCTTATGTGAAGTTTGCTTTGTGAGAGAAAGAAATGTTTTGCATAATCTTTGTTTTGTGGGTGATTGGGAGCTAGGAACCTGCAATGTTTAGTTAGTGCCTGGATGGCAAGGATTTATTTTCTGTTTTGGTTATTTGATTTTCATGCAACTTTTTAAAATAAAATTGGCTACAAGTCAGTTTTTTAAGAAAAAATTTGGACTGCATTTTTCCCAGGGAAGGTGATCCCATTGAGCTAACCCCTGACAACCTGTATGATATACATTCTAATTTCTGCCTAGAAAATTCTTAGAATTAATGCTTAGGATACAAAATCATGCTTATTCAGAATGTAATTGGGCATCCTATGCCTTCCTAGTACTAGAAAGTGGAGAGAACAAAACACATCTGCCATCTTTTATATGCCTAGCTTAGACGAGGTAATTTAATTGTAGTGGGAAGTTTATTGATGTCTGTAAAATAATTTCAGCTAAAGATTCTTGCTTGTTCCCAACATAGAACATGGCAGATATGTTGAATGGAGAAAGAAGTGAGCTTAACCCCTCTTTCTACCCAGCTCTTTTCACTTCTTGCTCCCTGCTGCTCCCAGTCAATCTCTGTGAATAATGTGTGAATAATGTGACATCACTTTCTCTCGGCAGGGGTGGGTGCAGAGTTTCAGGCTGGGAACCTGAAGCTTCACAAACACGTTATTGGAGTTTCTGGGGGCAGTATATCTACAACATGTAGTAGCAATTATACAAGTAGATAATAAAACAAATGAAGGTACTAGAAAATAGTCTGAAACCTGGGACAATACATTTAAATTAATCTGGGGGGGGGGAATGTTATATGCACTAGTAGATTTAGATACTCTAAAGAAATTGAAGCCAAACTCTAGCTTACACTAAGCAGATAAATACACAAAATCCAGGTCCTCCCCATTAGTAGCTTATGTAAACATCATAATTAGTAGCAATTTATCAAAGCGGTGGGAGTCATCGATAAGCTCAAATGGCCAAAACCTGAGTTATAAAAGCCTAACTTAAATGGTCACTAAAGGAATTTTTTTTTTTAGCTAAATAGCTTCCTTTACCTTACTGCAGTCCTGGTTTCATGTCCTCATTGCTCGTTTTTGCTCTGATGTTGCTGTCAAACTGCTCTGTTCTGGACACTTCCTGGTTGTCTGGCTCCTTATGAAAAAAGTCATGCGAGAGTTTAGTTTTGTTTTCCTAGCCATGACTCTCTATGGCACTGTCCAGCACAGAGGCATAAAATAACATGCAAAGACTAAACTACTTTCAGTTTCGTTTTTGCATCTAAGAGGCACATTATATGATTGATTTTTATCTATTTTTAATCGTTTTTAAAAGCAATCAGTTAACTATTATGTCTCTATACCCTGTAAACAGTCATTTCAGCAAAAAAAAATGTTTTCCTTTAGTGATCCTTTAACTCAACCAACAAAGGAAGTAAGAAACCATATATTACAACTCCCTGGGCTGCATAAAATCATAATTTTATTAATTGTATCGAAAACATGCAAATTTGTAAGTATACATCAACCAAAGATTTGTCCTTCATCGACCATATACTTTGGACGATTCTCCTTTGCTCTGATTGACAAGCATACAATCCCAGATTGGTGCCATAGACTCAAGTTTACATGCACAGAATCTTCCTGTGACCACTCCCTAGTCCAATTCAATATTCTTGTTTGCGATCACCAGCTCCCGTACCCCATTCATATATATATATATTCACTATGAATACAAATATTTGGTTTACAATTTATAATGTTTTGAGGTGGATGCATGGTTTTAGGTGTGTATGATTAGCATTTGAAATGTAGGGGGGTGCACAGAGTTTGTTATTGAGACGCAAAACTGAAAGGCATTATCTTTTATACCCAGTCCAAATTGTGGATTCCCTAAAACGGGAAATAAAGGCGAGGGGTGACGGTAGATTTTATATCCCAAGCATGTGTTTACAAATATGCCATGTCAGTGAAATAGTCTGGTGGTTTCGAAGTTCTGTCACTGAAAGCATGGACCCCTAAAGTAAAAGGTTTAGAGGTGTTGATGATAATGTGTTCAGATATACTGCATGTTTTTTTTTCATTTGATAACTTTTAATCACTGGAAATTCAATAGTAACTTACTTTGGTACTTAACGTGGCTATTTGGAACCCTGATTCAGACCTTGCATACTGGAACTGAATGTCAATCTAAGGATGGTCTTATAAAATAAGTGCAAAGAGCCATGATGATGTGCAAAGTACCAAAGCATAAAACAATATAATGTCATCCACATTAAGGTCTTGTAAATGAAAACAATCTGTAATAAGTAAAAGGATAGCCTTCAGTGCAAAACACTTGTAGAAAACAAAACCAACCAATCTAAGGGAAACAATACAAGGGGGGTGTCTTGTCACACTAAAGGATTCATTTTGGGTGACCTGTGAACTGGTCCCCCTCTTAATAATTTAAGGTGGAAGAACTTTTAACATTGTATTTAACATTGTATTTTATTTCCAACCCTGATATTTTAAAGCTAAACTTTACTTTAAAAAAATGCCAGCATGCCCAGTTTTTAGACAGAAGAGACTATAAACAGTATAATGTGTGCACTCTTGGCATCTATGAGATGCCAAAAAGTGAAGCAGTCAACCTCTTTCTGGTGACTAACCATAGGAGCCACACTGTTCCCAAACAAGAGCAAGAGTACCGCAGGATCGCCATTAGAGGACAGACCTCTTCCTCTATGTCTACACATGCTGGGTGAATACCAGACAGACTAGTATTGCCAGAGTCCATCGACAACACAAAGGCGCTATAGTCCTGGGCCAACGCATCCTCCACGCTCTTGGAAATGTAAGACAGTCTCCCAGGTCAATCCAGCGGCTTAGGATACATTTTATAAAACGCTCACTTCAACACTTGGGAGGTCCTTTGGATTCATGAGGCCTCGACCTGCCTGTGCATGTGGTGGACGGACCATCTCTCTCTTTTTTCTATTTTGCTTGAACTATCGTTCATTGATTGGTGAAACATTCATATTGGGGATCCAAGTCACAGCTCTGAAAGTACTAAGCCTGGTTTAGTCCCTGAAGAAGATTCAAACCATGTGTTTTCTGAAACGCGTTAGCCGTTGTTGTAATTTGACAGCTTCTGGGCATCCCTCTCAGCTGGTTTTTATATATCCCCAATTTCAGGTGTTTGTTTTTATCTAACCCATTTTCGTGCTTGATGTTTCATCATGTATTAGCTTTTTGTATATGTCAATAAAATCTTTACTTTTTTCATACATCACTGCTTGTGGTCCATTTAAAATCCCACCATTGAGGAAAAGTGTTTTTACTATATGTATTCAGGATGGGATCCACAAACAGTATAGTCAAACTCAGGCAACTCCTCTTTCACTGATGTAACAAGTTCTTAAGCCCTGTACACACGGCCCGGATTCTCGTCAGGAAAAAAACGTTGTTTTTCCTGACGAGATTCCTGGCAAGATTCTCTTGCCGGCTGAGTGTACACACACACCATTCAAAAGAACCGCCGTTCTTTTGAATGGCACGAACGCGGTGACGTCATCGAGTACGACGAGCATGTGCTCGTCTCATTCGATGCTGTCGCCGCCATCTTGCTACACCTTACCTATGCCTTGGAAGCTACCACGCATGCGTCAAAGTCATTTCGAGCTTCTGCGGGTTTCCATGGAGAGGTAAGTATACACACGCTCGGGTTTCTCAGCAGGAAAACACTGCGAGAATCTCACGACGGGAAAATCGAGAGCAGGTTCTCTATTTTTCTCGTCTAGATTCTGGGCAGTTTTCTTGACGAGAAACCTCAAAGCCTCATACACACGCACGGTTTTCTTGGCAAAAAGGTCTGCCAGCAGTTTTCTTGCTGTTTCTGGCCGAGAAAACCGTGCGTGTGTACGAGGCTTGAGTTCTATAACTCAGTGGCTTTGAATAAATCCACAGTTTTGCTGTGCCATGATGGGCTGTAAAGTGTGGCTCATAACAACATATTGATTTACAATGCTTGTCTTTGGGCCCATTGTTAACAGTGAAAATACTCTTCTGTAAGCAGAGCAAACATCAAGCCTTAAAGTTTTCTATTGATCCCATAAAAATACATAGAACCCCAAAAATGTGGTTTTATTTATGCATGAATATCAGTGGACTGCACTTTACACTTTTGTTTTGGGGACTTCACTTTTAAAAATGTCCGAGTTGGAGTTTCTAGCTCTCAAATGCTTTGCCATGAGTATCACATGGGTTGCTGCTTGAATATCAATTTAAAATAAATTAATAATAATTAATTATTTTTTCATATCTGTTCCAGGTCAATGCAGATTTGACATCAGGGGCTAAGTGGGTTGTTCTCTTGCCTTGCAGCCTTAGTTTACATCCCATATTTGCGTGGGGTTTTTATTGGGTGCTGTGTTGTTTTACCAAAATCTAGTAGTTTAGCTGACTTCCTACCAAATTGTTCCTAGTGCATGTTAGCATGGTAAGGCTTTAGATTGAGAGCTCTTTCTGAGTATTGATGTGAATGGTTCCTCTGTACTTTACAATGTACTGTTTAATATGTTAAAAAAAAAAAAATATGAGAATAAAT
Organism: Rana temporaria; assembly: GCF_905171775.1. Classification (NCBI taxonomy): domain Eukaryota; kingdom Metazoa; phylum Chordata; class Amphibia; order Anura; family Ranidae; genus Rana; species Rana temporaria. Next base: position 327,066,713 of record NC_053489.1, read on the forward strand.
AAAATAGAAGAATTATTAGATGATTTAGGGTGATGCCACTCATTGGCGTCCTCCCTAATCTCAAACAATAGTTTGAGACTTTAACTGGACAGAATATGCTGCCTTTTATGCGTGTGTAAAAAGGGTGCTAAGCAGTGTGCATCTTTTAGTGTGATGAGAACAATTTCTCACACATGTATTTTGTTGAGTAGGATTCTGGAGTAAGAAGACAGAAACTTGATCCTTCAGCACGGCGGTAGGGTTCTTGGTCAAATGCCTAATGCATTCTTGAATCTAATTTCTAAATTCCAAAATCATTCAGCTGGAGGTTTAACGCTGTGGAACAGTCATCGTGAGAAGATAGAGCTGGATTGTTTGCCAGGAATCATAATCTCCTGACGCTCACACCTGTCTCGTAGGAAATTCAGTAACTTTATGTATTTTTTGACATTAGGCATGGGAAAGTTTCTGCATAACTTTTTTAGTTGTTACTACAGTAGCAAGGCAAGACAAAAAAAAATACTTAGTGATGAAGAGTTGCTAATTTAGGTAAAATGTTCTATACATGCATAGGGAATACGATATAACTAATATAAGTAATGTAAATGCATTATGTTGGATAGCAGACATGTTTTGCCTCGTACACATGACCGAGAATCTCGTCGTAAATGAAACGTTGTTTTCCTCGACGAGGTTCTTGTCAGGCTTGTCGAGAATCTTGTCAAGCTTTCTTTGCGTACACACTGTCAAGACAAAATCTCGTCGTTCTCAAACGTGGTGACGTACAACACGTACGACGGCACTATAAAGGGGAAGTTTGATTCCACTGGCGCCACCCTTGGGGCTGCTTTTGCTAATCTCATGTTACTGCGTGTTAAGTAAAAGTTTGGTAAGAGACGATTCACGCTTTTCAGTCTGTTACAGCGTGACGAAAGTGCTATCTCCATTACGAATGCTACTTTTACCGAAGGTGCGCTCCCGTCTCATACTTTATTCTGAGCATGCGCGCATTTCTAAGCAAACACACAAACGTGTTTCTCGTCGTAAAACAGCCCGACGAGAAACACGATGAGGAAATTGAGACTCCCGACGAGAAAAAAAAAACATGTTCTCTTTTTTTCTCGTCGAGATCCACAACAGTTTTCTCGACGAAAAACATACACGCGACCGTTTTCCTCTGCAAAAAAAGCTCTGTGTGTACGAGGCCTGAGACAAAATGGAAGCTCAAAACATGATTTTGGCTTTCATCTAACATATTTCATACAATTATCCCTTATTTGGAAACTTTTCTGTAGATTTACATAGACTAACAAAAAGTTAGAGGATCTTTAAAACAAATTAAATGAGTGTGAGAAACCCTTCCATATACTTTGAACCCTAACCATGATCTAACTCTAATGCCGCATACACGCGACCATTTTTAATGGTCTAGAAAAAACGAAGTTTTTTTCAACCCAATTATTGTTAAGTCTGCCTTGCCTACACACGATCGTGAAAAAAAAAATGCTTGATTAAAGCGCGGTGACATACAAAACGTACGACGGCACTATAAAGGGGAAGTTCCATTCGGATGGCGCCACCCTTGGGGCTGCTTTTTGCTGATTTTGTGTTAGTAAAAGTTCGATGAGAGACGATTCGTGCTTTTCAGTCTTCGTGCTTTTCAGTCTGTTACAGCCTGACGAATGTGCTATCTCCATTACGAACACTAGTTTTAGCAGAATGAGCGTTCCCGTCTCATAACTTGCTTCTGAGCATGCGCGTTTTTTTCACGTCGTTAAAGCCTACACACGACCATTTTTTTACGACGTGAAAAACAACAACGTGAAAAACAATGCGAAAAAATAGAGCATGTTCTAAATTTTTAATGACCATTTTTCACGTCATGAAAAATGCTCTGGAGCCCACACATGATCGTTTTTTTTTTACACATCATGAAAAACGGTTGTGTGTACGCGGCATTAGGCTAACCCTAACACCCAAATGAAGGGAAGATCTATCCGCGCTTAGGATTCAATATGTTTGCTGCTGCCTCCTTAGGTAATCACAAAGTGCGATTAATGTTAACTAGTGCTGGTAATAGGATAATGGCGCTGCAAATAAAATTCCACTGAGTTGGTTCCAAATACTATGCAAAGTGACAAGTGTTGGGTAATCCTGTTCAGGGGTAGATCCAATGTAGTGAACCTCCCCTATTAGTGAACGCAAATGGATTTTTGTTACCCTGTTTGCTGGTGCCAAAAAATATATATGGCTGCCACTTGAGTGGCGAGTGGAAAAAAAAAAAAAAAAGGGGGGAAAGACCCTGCCTGAGTCCTTACAATCGTCTGGTGTCCCAGTGATGTGGGCGTTCGTGATGGGTGTTATTACTAGTGATTGTGGTTGTGCCAAAATCGTATAAACAAAAAAATTAAATATTAAAGAATAAAAATATATATATAAAGCTTGAATAGGTGTCCGTTGGGAGACTCAACCCTGTGTGGGTATCCTACGGATCCCCAATAATATATGCACTGTATTAATTTCTGAGGTGAAAGTGCATTGAAGGTATGTGCATTAGCATGCACCCCCCGTTATATCTATCGTGCACAATAAATGATCCCTAAGTGCTAAGAGGTGTTCAAGGGGTGTAGCGCACCAAAGTGTGAATCCCTAATAAAGTTCCTTACCGGTGCCTTATACTTAAGTGCTGCTAAACCATAGGTAGTATATAAGTATATAAGTGAATACCAATGCAAAACCAATTGCTTATAAAAATGTGAATCCTACTGTCCCTCCTGGGACTAGAAGATCTGTAGCAGAAAAATGTGTCAAAGATCACAATACATAAAAAAGAAAATAAATAAGAAAATAAAAAGAGACACAAGTCCCAGTATTTTAGTGCTAATAGCAGGTGTAGTAATTAGCATCCACTCTAGAGTCCGGTCAATCAGGAGCTGTGTTTAGACTAATTACATAGGAACTTAACAGAGTTTATCTAACAGTTTTCTTCCTTTATTCCTGCATACGGGTTAACAGATTTAAACTGGTGACTTTTGGGTGCCGCTTCAATTGGTTAAGGCGGTGACATCTGTGCTCCCCCACATAGGTCCCCACTCACCGGATGTCGTCACCCCCCAGGGGGCAAAAAGCGGATGGTAGTGGTACCTCGATGCCTGTGGTGTCACGACCTGTTATACCAGATCCTCAGCTGTCTCCTTTTCCGGGGGCTGCAAATTGAATGTGGTCCTATCCAGGTTGTCCTCCAAAGTCACTCAGTGGTTAAAACGAAAAAAACAAAGGGAACCACATAGTGTAATATGTTTTTAAAGTTTGATTGGGTGGCACCCAAAAACTATATTTATTTAAAAATGACAGGGGCAATGGTATGCCTCCACTGGAAGCCCTGCACAGAGGGGGGCTCCAATGAGCCAATGTATAAAAAATATACGTGCACAAGAAAAATTATATAGTAAAAAAATATAAAATAAAAATAGGAAAGCACAAGGTGGAGAGACACACTGCACTGGCCTATGGGTCTCACACTCAATAGTGTGGCTGCTGCTGCTAGCGCCGTATAAAATCCTCCTTCGGCGCTGTCGGTTCTAAAGCAGGGAAAACAGCTGAGACAGGTAGGCGTGCTGGCGATTAGCGTGTGTCTCACTGAATGAGCTGTGTGTAGGTCACCTGACGCGTTTCGTCATGTGACTTTTTTTCGCCTTTGAAAAAGTCACATGACGAATGATTTGTATTGCTGTTTGTGCCCCAGTTGGGGAGATTCACCCTCTCTATTTTTCATGCTTACCATAGTCATTGAAAGTGAAAGTTTTACAAATCCAATTTTGCAATAGGGACACTAATTCTGTTGACCCTGGTGACAGCCATGGATTTCCTAAGGTTGGAGGGATTCTTTTCACGTCCTGTTTTGACTATGGGACAATGTGAAGGGAAATTGTCCCAAGGGGACACAGATGACAAAAAAATCCTGACAGGGGTTATAGCCATTCATTACACTATTCACATTTAAAAAAAAAAATTCTTTAGTTCTATTTTAGAGGATGAATTATCGGTTTTCATCATCTCTACTCCACTAATCTGTGTCTACTACACACTGACAAAGAGCACCTTTACTGGCCAAACTTTTACTTACACATCTCATTAATGCAGCACACAGTCTAATCCCTTGACTATGGTGGACACCTACAGTGCCTTAAACGAAGAACTGGATAGATCATGTTGATTACTTTTTTTAGATGGAATTCATTATTCACTACAAACTCAATAGACTGAAACAATTTAATCACCCATGCAATGCATGGGATAAATTCCGTAAATCAGCATCATACATGGTAAATAAACAATAAGACATTCTATTCCGTCACACATTTTCTACACTTAGGCCAGTGTTTGCCAGCACTAACATATAGAGATTTCTCCCCTTTTCTCATTCCTTTTTTAAGGTACCCTACCCTTCTGTCATTCCCTTCCTCCCCACCCTATAGGGTTGTCTTTCCAGGCTTAGCTCCTAGCCCAGTGCAGATAATGCAGATAGTGCACATGTAGAAAGTTAAAACATATGATATATGATATATAATTAAAAATTATATAATAAAGTCCATATAAAGTGCTCAAGTGCAAAAAGATGATCCAAATCGGAATATAATAGTGCAAAAATCCAAAGGGTGATATCCAGAAGGAACCTCCACCAAATAGCAGGAATGGCCTCTCACCTTACAACTTCGACCTGCAATAGGTCACAAAGCATAATCAGAGAACCACCTGTTCTCAGAGGACAGCAAGCAATGCAGCAGTAGAACCACGATATCAGTCAGACTCAGGATCAGGACATGGCAATCAGGGCATAAAAAACAAAGGAGAGGAAATCTAGTGCTCTCTGAAGCCAAAATACATTTATTTAAGAATAAAAAACGAATACACTCACTGTATAAGCACTCTCAAACGAGTGCAGCGAAACAGCATAAAACATCCATAAGAGCATGGGTTTCAGTCTAGGTCGGCGATCGCCGTTGACGTCACACGTGGCCCCTTCCCCTCGTACGACGTTACGTCCCTATGAGCGGGACTTCATCAGCGTGGGGTGAAAAAAGGCAGCATGCAAACGTCCCGCTGTCTAGGTATAAGAAGCCTGTGGCTGCCATGACACACCCACTAGTAATCAAGCCCTCCCATCAATCCTAATTAGACAACAAAGACTGTCAGCAAAGGAAGGCACAAACTGCACCATGATGGAAAAAAGTGACAGATTCGATCATAATGGGAAAAAGGAAACACATTCGATCGGAATACTATCAAAGGGCAGACTCCTAAATACCAAAAGTTATATATATGCAATAAGGATAGAAATCCTCAAAGACAAAAAAGACCCCTTTAAAAAGAAATCTTACATAAAAAATATAAATGACGTCAGCCACGATCGCACACCCAAATTACATAAAATACATCAAAAACACATATGTAAATCCTTATATATTAACCCATTAAGGTCTCGAAAAGGAACACTACGTGTAACAGATAGATACTGGACATAAATGTTAAGAATATTAAAAATAAAAATATTAATATATATATATATATATATATATATATATATATATATATATATATATATATATATATATATATATAAAATATAATATATACAAAATATAATTAAAAATATTTAAAAAATATTTAAAAATATACAGATACATAAGAAAGGGGGGATTATCTATTGGAAATGAAACAATTAAGGTCAAACTCTACATTTAAACCAGCTGGCGAGGATACTTTAGTCTCATATATCCAATAAGACTCACGCCGACTCAATTGGCGGATGTAATGTCCCCCTCGCCAATGTTTTGTAACTTTTTCAATGCCCCAGAATTTTAACCCTTTGGGATTCCTCTGGTGACACTGCCTAAAGTGTTTAGATACACTGTGACTCCTAATACCCCTTTTGATATTGCTGATATGTTCCCCCACTCTCATATGCAATGCCCGTGACGTGCGACCCACATACTGCAAGCCGCACTCACACTCAAGCATATAAACTACGCCGATAGTATCGCACGTAATTAATTGCTTGATGGGATACTCTAACTGGGTCACATTGGAACAGAAAGACTTCCGTTTCTTAATATGCTGTTTGACATGCTTGCAGGTCGCACAGCGACCGCAAGCATAAAATCCAGATAGGAAGTCAAAAAGTTTTGGCTGTGCAACAACTGGCGGGTCAATTACACCAGGGGCTAGACTATCCCTCAGAGAGGGGGCTTTTCTATAGATGAATTGTGGCCGATCCGGAAGGGCCGGACCCAAAACAACATCGCCCTTCAAGATGGGCCAGTGTTTGGCCACTAAAAGGGTGGATGTCCGCGCTTGGGAACAAATAAGTAAGGGTAGAGTAGTGAACTAGGGTGGTGTCAGTGATAAAAATAACTCAGTGCCACTGAGTAGGAATGTAGCTGAAGACTGCAGCCCCCCTAATAAGTAATCCCCTAGGGGATACAAACAGAACAAAATAACAGATGAAAGGGGTAGTGGCGCTGTCTGAACTGAAGGCTAAATGTACCAATGAGAGGGTACAATGGTAACTTGTATGTGATCAAGAAATAGGTGAAAAAAGTATACAAGTGCCTGAGTGTAGTGAAATGTAGTAGCCTAATTGGCATGTACTGTACACTCAAATAAACATATAAAAATAAATGTACAACAAATGTGCAAAATACAAAATAAATCAATAATGGCTCTAAGCCGCAAAGGTGGTAAATACCAGTACCAGTACCAGAACACATACTGGTATTTACCATTATGTTGGTACTTTTTTGATTCCATTTATCGCTGATTGGCGATCACGGCTCAATTTGATATTTTTTCTGCATCACTTTAACCTACAGTTCAACTACCGGGTGACCACCTTTGCGGCTTAGAGCCATTATTGATTTATTTTGTATTTTGCACATTTGTTGTACATTTATTTTTATATGTTTATTTGAGTGTACAGTACATGCCAATTAGGCTACTACATTTCACTACACTCAGGCACTTGTATACTTTTTTCACCTATTTCTTGATCACATACAAGTTACCATTGTACCCTCTCATTGGTACATTTAGCCTTCAGTTCAGACAGCGCCACTACCCCTTTCATCTGTTATTTTGTAGTGTTTGGCCACTATTTTTTCAAATTTCTTATACTGAATGTTATAGTCAAGCACCATTTTGAAGTTAGATGGCTCCTTATCAGTAATGGGTGGTTTGTCAGCTACAATAACACTCCTCTCTAACAGCCTAACTTTTTCCATTTCTTGCATAATCAAGGGGCGAGAGTAACCTTTAGACACAAATTGATTAGATAATTCCTGCGACTGGGCCAGATAATCCGACTCCAGGGTGCAATTCCTGCGGAGCCTCACAAACTGGCCTCGCGGGATATTGCATAGCCACAGACGATGGTGACAACTTGACAAAGGAATATATCCATTACGATCAACTGTTTTAAAATAATTTTTGGTTAAAAGCACATTATCTGACTTGAATATCTCAAGGTCAAGGAAGTTTATCTTATCATGGGAGACTGTCCAAGTTAAAACTATATTCTTGGTATTAGAATTCAGTTTATCCATAAATAATTGTAATGAGGGCAGGTCACCCTCCCAGACCATGATAAGGTCATCAATGTACCTACGGTAACACCGCAACTGGTGCGGTCTATCTTGGAAAAACAACGTCACGCTCCCAGTGCGCCATAAAGAGATTGGCCACACTGGGAGTGAAACGGGCTCCCATAGCAACTCCACATTGCTGAAGAAAGAATTCTTTATTAAACCAAAAATAATTTCTTAACAAACAAAATTTAAGGCAATCCAGCAAGAACTGCACATGATCGTAGCTAAGGTCGGAGGACTCTAACGCCCAACGAACCGAAGTCAAGGCTGCTTCGTGATCGATGATGGTATAGAGCGACCCTACATCTGCAGTCACAAGAATGGTATTGGGAGTGCAGGGAATAGTATCCAAAATCTGAATGATCTGTTTAGTATCCCTGAGGTAAGCAGGCAACCTACATACAAGGGGTTGTAGAAAAACATCAAGATATTGTCCCAGTCGGGAACTGACGGAATCTATGCCGTTTACAATAGGGCGGCCAGGAGGCCTTTCAGCATCCTTATGTAATTTCGGTAGAAAGTAGATAATGGGAGTCCGGCAGTAAAAAGGATCTAAATAAGAGGCCTCCTTACTGGTCAGAACACCCTTACCCTTACCCACTTCCACCAAAGAATGCAGCTCATTTTTATACATCACCATAGGATCACCCCGCAATACAGAATAAGTACTACGGTCGCTCAAAAGTCTGCTCATCAATAATAAGCCTTACTGAGCACAACAAGCCCCCCCCCCCCTTATCAGCGGGACGAATCACTATATCATTCCGTTTTTCTAGTGATAAAATTCCACGCTTAATACATTGAGAATCTTTCACTCTCTTGATGTTGAGACTTTCCAAATCTTTACACACCATATTGCGAAAGACATCAAGATGCCTAGTATCTGTATATTGTGGGTTAAAAGTAGAGCGGTTCCTAAGATTCGAATGACCCGAACTATTTTAAAACAGTTGATCGTAATGGATATATTCCTTTGTCAAGTTGTCACCATCGTCTGTGGCTATGCAATATCCCGCGAGGCCAGTTTGTGAGGCTCCGCAGGAATTGCACCCTGGAGTCGGATTATCTGGCCCAGTCGCAGGAATTATCTAATCGATTTGTGTCTAAAGGTTACTCTCGCCCCTTGATTATGCAAGAAATGGAAAAAGTTAGGCTGTTAGAGAGGAGTGTTATTGTAGCTGACAAACCACCCATTACTGATAAGGAGCCATCTAACTTCAAAATGGTGCTTGACTATAACATTCAGTATAAGAAATTTGAAAAAATAGTGGCCAAACACTGGCCCATCTTGAAGGGCGATGTTGTTTTGGGTCCAGCCCTTCCGGATCGGCCACAATTCATCTATAGAAAAGCCCCCTCTCTGAGGGATAGTCTAGCCCCTGGTGTAATTGACCCGCCAGTTGTTGCACAGCCAAAACTTTTTGACTTCCTATCTGGATTTTATGCTTGCGGTCGCTGTGCGACCTGCAAGCATGTCAAACAGCATATTAAGAAACGGAAGTCTTTCTGTTCCAATGTGACCCAGTTAGAGTATCCCATCAAGCAATTAATTACGTGCGATACTATCGGCGTAGTTTATATGCTTGAGTGTGAGTGCGGCTTGCAGTATGTGGGTCGCACGTCACGGGCATTGCATGTGAGAGTGGGGGAACATATCAGCAATATCAAAAGGGGTATTAGGAGTCACAGTGTATCTGAACACTTTAGGCAGTGTCACCAGAGGAATCCCAAAGGGTTACAATTCTGGGGCATTGAAAAAGTTACAAAACATTGGCGAGGGGGACATTACATCCGCCAATTGAGTCGGCGTGAGTCTTATTGGATATTTGAGACTAAAGTATCCTCGCCAGCTGGTTTAAATGTAGAGTTTGACCTTAATTGTTTCATTTCCAATAGATAATCCCCCCTTTCTTATGTATCTGTATATTTTTAAATATTTTTTAAATATTTTTAATTATATTTTGTATATATTATATTTTATATATATATATATATATATATATATATATATATATATATATATATATATATATATATATATATATATATATATTAATATTAATATTTTTATTTTTAATATTCTTAACATTTATGTCCAGTATCTATCTGTTACACGTAGTGTTCCTTTTCGAGACCTTAATGGGTTAATATATAAGGATTTACATATGTGTTTTTGATGTATTTTATGTAATTTGGGTGTGCGATCGTGGCTGACGTCATTTATATTTTTTATGTAAGATTTCTTTTTAAAGGGGTCTTTTTTGTCTTTGAGGATTTCTATCCTTATTGCATATATATAACTTTTGGTATTTAGGAGTCTGCCCTTTGATAGTATTCCGATCGAATGTGTTTCCTTTTTCCCATTATGATCGAATCTGTCACTTTTTTCCATCATGGTGCAGTTTGTGCCTTCCTTTGCTGACAGTCTTTGTTGTCTAATTAGGATTGATGGGAGGGCTTGATTACTAGTGGGTGTGTCATGGCAGCCACAGGCTTCTTATACCTAGACAGCGGGACGTTTGCATGCTGCCTTTTTTCACCCCACGCTGATGAAGTCCCGCTCATAGGGACGTAACGTCGTACGAGGGGAAGGGGCCACGTGTGACGTCAACCGCGATCGCCGACCTAGACTGAAACCCATGCTCTTATGGATGTTTTATGCTGTTTCGCTGCACTCGTTTGAGAGTGCTTATACAGTGAGTGTATTCGTTTTTTATTCTTAAATAAATGTATTTTGGCTTCAGAGAGCACTAGATTTCCTCTCCTTTGTTTTTTATGCCCTGATTGCCATGTCCTGATCCTGAGTCTGACTGATATCGTGGTTCTACTGCTGCATTGCTTGCTGTCCTCTGAGAACAGGTGGTTCTCTGATTATGCTTTGTGACCTATTGCAGGTCGAAGTTGTAAGGTGAGAGGCCATTCCTGCTATTTGGTGGAGGTTCCTTCTGGATATCACCCTTTGGATTTTTGCACTATTATATTCCGATTTGGATCATCTTTTTGCACTTGAGCACTTTATATGGACTTTATTATATAATTTTTAATTATATATCATATATCATATGTTTTAACTTTCTGTATGTATAGTTTAAAATTGTTTGTTTTGCGCTGCACTATTATTATTTTATGTCAATGTGAGGTGTTTTATTTGAATTTACCTTAGTGCTGGCTTGCATTTTTTAGTTTATATTTACATTCCAGCGCTAAATAATTTTTCTTTATTAGATAGTGCACATGGACCTCGGGCAAAACCATGGAACTGAAGTCTTAAAGTGTATTTCCACTTTTGAAGTCAATTTTCAGCAAACCTCACTATATGTTTGTTATGTGTTGATATTCACACAGCATACCTAAAAAAAAAAAAAAAATTAAACACTTCCTGAAAGACTGCTACTGTACATCGCAGGCTTAGTTTGCCTGGCGGGCGGCATATGTCACCTCCTGTGACGTCCTCCCGTGATCACAGCACGCTCTGTGATCGCTGAGTCCTTTCAGACTCAGCTAATCACTGATAGGGGTAAAGGGCCAATCACAGAAGCCTTTTACCACGTGATCAGCTGTGTCCAATCACAGCTGATCATGATGTAAACACAAGTCGGTTATCGGCATTTCTTTCCTCATGCTAACAGCATGAGTGGAGAAGAGAGCTGATAACCGACTTGTGTTAAAGGGACATCTACACTGATAATCAGGGCACTAATTATCAGTGCAGTCCCAACAGTGCCCATGAGTGCCCCTATTTGTGTGAAACATTTCATATCTGTACAGTGTTGCATGACCGCACAATTTTCATTCAAAGTGTGACAGCACTGAAAGCTAAAAATGTACCTGGGCAGAAAAGGGTAAAAGTGCCCAATAGGTACTTCTTAGCTTTTCAATGTTTCTGAGAAGAAGGTGTTGTGGCTGATTATAAGAATTTCTGGGAATTTCTGGGAAGTCTTGCAATGTTTTTATCCCCTTACTATACCTCATTAAATTGATTCTAAAACATGATAGTTTTGCCACCTCTAAATTATGGGGAGCATAACTTTTTACCTTTTGTGTCTATCGGGTCACGTAACTCTTATTTTCATTTTCTCTTCAGCACAGCCTAGGCAGGGGGTGGGGTTAAGCCAGAGCAGGTCATGTGTCCTGTGACATTGCCTGAGCATTTGCACTTAAAAAAGATGTAACACTTACCTGCTCTGTGGAAATAAATTGCACAGAAAAAAATTCCTCCTCTTTTCACAGTCCCACCTAGCGCTATGGTCCCCTCCCCTCCTTCGGGTGCCTCCTTTAGTAAGGTGGGTGCTAAGGAGGCACCCATACGACCTTAGGGTTGGGCCCAGTGTCAAGCTGTGTGTGTCCATAGACACAAACGCACAGCTCAGCACAGCTCTGGTAAGCCACACCCCTGCTCCTTCCTCAGGAGTTTAACTGATGGCTGCAACCTCCTCAGTTTCTTCTCCGGGAGCAGGAAGTGAGGGGAATGACACTGGAGTCAGAGACATGGAGCCAGACAAGTGTTTAGGGTCAGGGACATGGAGTGGAGGGCCGTAGGACAGGTAGTGGGCATTTTTTTTTAACTTAATGCAGATGCATTAAAATATTTTTTTTAGATTTTAATACTACTTCAAAGCGGAAATATTTTTTTTTAATGCAAACAGTCCCAAATTACAATTTTAAAATTATGAATGCACACTTGCAAGTCTGTGTTATCTCTTGCTAGATCTTTATTTTATTTTATCCCTATGACATCTTTCATAATCAGGTCAACTAATGTCTAAAGCAAGTGATGTTATCATTCCCTCACAAGAAGTTCTGTATGAGCCACTTTAATTCTTTGCCAGGTACTGGGTTTTATATTAGCAAGGTTTTATCTCCACCCTCCCTCTCCAGCTCTTTTATCGTGTTACTTGTTTTATCAATCAAATGAGAAGGGAGAATCTGGAGGAACCACGCTGTTCTGTACAGGAAGGTTCTCTGCCTCTTTATTAGATTATATTTATTACATTTAGTAACATAATGACATACAAAATGGGAGGCCAATTCTCTAGTAAACTGTTAAACAATAACCTCTATGGGATGTTACAGGCAATCAAACCAACAAAAACTGAATTTGTTTTCTTTAATACAAAATTATTTAAAATTACAAAGTTCTATTTTAAAAAATAACACAACCAGCCATAATTGGCCTAAGAAACATTGGTGAACATCTACAGATTGAGGTGGTACTCCCCCAAACCACATGTGTTATGAAGCTTTGATATTCCACAAGTTGCTTGTTTTATGGCATCATATATCCATCGTGTTTCCAGATTTGTCCAATCAATCTTTTCTTCAGGAATAAAAAGAGATGCCACCCTGAAACATCAAAGAAAACTCCCCATAATAAATGATCTTAAAAATATATACTTTAACACCAAATAATGTAATTTCCCTTAATTCTTAACATCATACAATATATAGCACTGCTTCTCAGTATGTCAACTTACTTCACTTTCCACTTAGGACAGGTGATTATCCCATGCAAGGATCACTAGTCTCCATATTGGGGCTATCATATATGAACCTTGAAAGAAAAGTTCCATAGCTAGGTCCCATTGTATACAGAAACAAAACTAAAACTAAAAAAACAGAATATATATAACTGCAAGGAACCAATATGGTTATCTACTATGCCCTCATTCTGCTTTTACTTCCACTGGCTGTTTTACATTGTTTGTTCTCCAATCAGTTATGCCTCTGGGAGCTAGGATACCCCCATTTATATACATTTATATAGGGCTTTAAATTGTTGGCCCCTCCTGGAGACAGTGGCACCAAAATATTGAAACTATCCAATCTTATGGGAATTCAATGGCACCATCTGTGTGATCCCTGGTGTCCTGAACAAGCTGCGCATGAGCGCATAACAGATGAGGTCACTTCTGGTTCCGCAGTGACTGCCAGAAATCCAGAGGATGCCATCTTTTTTTTGGTCAGCACAGTAAGGGCATCCTGCCCAGTGTTCTAAGGGAGCTAAATGCCCTCTAAACCTCTGCTCCAACCACGGGCATAAGAAGCCCCGGCAAGAGCCATTGGCTCAGGAAAGATGCCAAAGAAGGAAGTCCTTCACTGTGACCCAGACGTTATGGATATTAAGGGAAACCCTGCGCCAAATAAAAAAAAAATGGCGTGGGGTTCCTCCCACCCTTCAGGTCTGGTATGGATTTTAAGGGGAACCCTGCACCAAAATTTTTAGAAAAATTACGTGGGGTTCCCCCCAAAAATCCATACCAGAACCTTATTCGAGCACGCAACCTGGCAGGCCGCAGGAAAAGAGAGGGGGACGAGGGCACCCCCCTCCTGAACCGTACCAGGCCACATGCCCTCAACATGGGGAGGATGTCCCCATGTTGATGGGGACAAGGGCCTCATCCCCACAACCCTTGCCCAGGCTTATTGGAATCTGGAAGCCCCCTTTAACAAAGGGGACCTCCAAATCCCGCTTCCCCCTATGTGAATTGGTAACAAGGTACATTGTACCCTTACCATTTCACCCAAAAAAGTGAGAAAAAAGGAAGAAAACCACACACACAAAGTTAGGACAAGTCCTTTAATAAAAATAAATTCCAGTGCCGCAATCCTTCTACAAGTTCGACCCGCCGCTATGAACGATACTGCCATAGGAGGCTCCCGGCCGAATGACGCGTGGCCCATCTGACAGCTCTTTTATAACTGAGGGCGGGGCCACCTGTGACGTGGACGGGTGATCCTGCCCCCTCTGACGCAACATGATTTCCCGTGATGCGTCAGAAGGGGCGGGGTCACCTGTGACACCACGGGGAGACCACCGGAAACCCCCAATGCGTCAGAGGGGGAGGGGTCACCCATCCACATCATGGGTGGCCACGCCCTCAGTTATAAAAGAGCTGTCAGATGGGTCGCGGGTCATTCGACCGGGAGCCTCCTATGGAGGCGGTATCGTTCGTAGCGGCGGGTCGGACTTGTAGAAGGATTACGGAGCTGGAATTTCTTTTTAAATTAAAGGACTTGTCCCAACTTTTTTTTCTTTTTTCTCAATTTTTTGGGTGAAATGGTAGGGGTACAATGTACCCTGTTACCAATTCACATTTGTTAAAGGGGGATTCCAGATTCCGATAAGCCCCCCCCCCCCGCCTTCAGACCCCCACAACCACCGGGCAAGGGTTGTGGGGATGAGGCCCTTGTCTCCATCAAAATGAGGAGATCCTTCCCATGTTGAGGGCATGTGGCCTGGTACGGTTCAGGAGGGGGGGCGCTCTCTCGTCCCCCCTTTTTTTCCTGCGGCCTGCCAGGTTGCATGCTCGGATAAGGGTCTGGTATGGATTTTTGGGGGGAGCCCCACGCCATTTAAAAAAAAAATTGGCGCCAGGTTCCCCTTAACCCCGAGCGTGACTCGGGGTTGATTTTTTCTACCAAAATCGGTAACCCCGAGACATCGTCCTCCTGTGCCGCCGATCTCCGTTCCCTGCGACATTACGACGCACGGGAGCGGAGATCGGCGCCAAATTCAAAAAAGTAAACAAACACTATACATACAGTATACTGTAATCTTATAGATTACAGTACTGTATGTAAAAAAAACACACCCCCCTTGTCCCTAGTGGTCTGCCCAGTGTCCTACATGTCATTTTATATAATAAAAACCTTTCTTTCTGCCTGAAAACTGTAGATTGTCCATAGCAACCAAAAGTGTCTTTTTATGTCAAAAATGGTTTTAGATCAGCTAGAAAACAGCGATAATAAATTATAATCACTTGCAGAATTGTGCGATAGCGATTTGAGGGGAAATTCGTCATAAAAAAAAAAAATAATGACAGCAACAATTCTGCAACTGAGCAAAAATTTCAGTGATTTTGAGTTGATTACATTATTGAATAATTTTTATTTTAATTATATTATTACTTGCTATAATTATTTATAATTATTTATTATATTATAATTTAAAAAATGTTGTTTTTAAAAAAATGTCATACCCGGGATGCCTATTAGATTCTTGTTTGGTCAGATTTAAGTGAGTTATTCCTAAAAATTACAGGCCTACAGTATAAAACACCAAATTTCCTTGCAAATAATTGTACCGCTTTCAGCATGTTTTTTCAGAAAGAATCATACCGCCAGGGAGGTTAATATTCATACCAGTCCTGAAGGGCCTGGTAATGGAATTTGGGGGGACCCCCACGCATTTTTTTTGGTTCGGGTTCCCCATAATAGTCATACCAGACCAATAGGGCCTGGTAATGGACTGGGGGGGAACCAATGTCATTTTTTTCAATTACTTTTATCTGTTTTTTCGGGACTCAACAATTCATTATAGCCGTAAGTAGTTTTAAATGACTTTTTTTTCTTTAAAAATGTCATTTTGTGCAGGGACTGTTATAAACACGGGAAACATGCACTACTTTACAGACATATTATAGACAACTCTAAACACTTTTTATGACAATTACTTGCATATTAACCTTTATAATTAGCACTTTTGATTTCTCTCATAGACTTTTAAAGGGTGTTCCCCCGGCTTTCGAATTTGCCGCGAACACCCCAAATTGTTCGCTATTCAGCGAACGGGCGAACAGCCAATGTTCGATTCAAACTCATCTTTGACCCAAACATAAAGCTCATCCCTACTCCCCAGTAGGTGTAAGTTTTGTATTTTCATACTTTGTAGATGTTTTGAAACCTCTTCCAAAATTCCTGAAGTCTTTTCTTCACGTAGAACGAGCCACATTCAAATTGAAGTAATGAAGTAAATATGTGACTCCCCTATTGCGGAAATTAACAAAGTGACTTGGTTTGAAGCGTTCTCCATCCTTCTATTATATATGCAGTAAGAGCAGCTTCCACAAGGGAAGGTGTCCAGATCTTTGCAGGGGTCCTTACTACTTTCCTCCCTATATTCACTTTTGACCATACGTACATACGTACATATTGAGTTATCCCTTTTGTATGTTATAGAGGGGGTTGTTGTTACAAAATGCCCTACAAGAGGGTCTTCTGATAGTATTGGCCAATATTTTGTGATTATGTAAAAATTTCCTGGTTGTCATTGGAATATTTTAAGATTAGTCCCTTCTTATTATCCATGTCTTTTTTTCTTTCTAGATGTTTTAAATAGTAACTCTTCTCTTGTTTTGTTAAACGCTTTTATATGGTTGTCTTTTTGTAGCCACGTTGAAGTAGCCTCTCAGTTCGTTTTTCCGCCTCATTTTGAAAATCCTTGTCATTGCTGCAATTTAGTTTTACTCATAGAAACGAACTACACAGTATTGATTACGTTAAAAACTATAGTGAAAACTATCCAAATGTAGGATGGTGTTCCCTGCGGTTTCCTTCCTATAAAGTTTATTCATGAGATTACTTCCTGTCTTTTTACGTATTGACACATCCAGAAAGTTAACTTCTCGATGATCATATTTCATTGTGAAAAACAAATATTGATAAATTTTATTCATCTTTTCCAGATACTCCACAAGAAGGTTTTCAGGTCCATCCCAGATGAAAAATATGTGGTCTATGTATCTGTGCCAAGTCATTATGTGGTACAGACATTGGCAAGGTTTTTAACTGAGAGGAAGTTCAACTTTTTACAACAGCACTTGCATTTTATGACTTTTAATGCTGCTGGCTCCTACTCTCTCAGTGCTGCTTCTCTGAGCTTCTGTCAGCTTGGAGAAGAGGGGGTGGGGAGCTTGGGAGTACCTTGCCATCCTAGACTATGGGGCTATGTGTTTCTGTTGATGCACACAGTGTAGGGAGGCACACATTTAGTGCCTGAATGCAAGGGTGGCTCCATAGGGTGCTGGAAAGGCAAAGGACAAACCATGAAACAGGAAACCTAGGGCAGTGGTCATAACACCAGTTTAAAGTATAACTAAAGGCAAAACTTTTTTTGTGGATAGAGTGGAGATGGATTAGAACACCTGTCAGGTTTTTATTGCTATCTCTTCCCGTTAGGGAAATTCATCCTCTCTACCATTATAATTAAAAGTGAAAGTAAAAAAAAATCCAGGCCTATTTTTCAAACTTCTTGTTTACAAGTTTAAAATAATTTGTTTTTGCTAGAAAATTACTTTGAACCCCCAAACATTATATATATTTTTCCAGACACCCTAGAGAATAAAATGGCGCTCATTGCATTACCTTATCTCCCACCGTATTTGCACAGCAGTCTTACAAATGCAATTTTTGGGGAATACATTTTTTTCAATTAAAAAGTAAGAAAACAGTAAAGTTAGCCCAATTGTTTTTTATATTGTGAAAGATAATGTTACGCCAAGTAAATTGATACCCAACATGTCACGCTTCAAAATTGTGCCCGCTCGTGGAATGGCAACAAAATTTGCCCTTAAAAATCTCCATAGGCAAGGTTATCAGTTTGGAGTTACAGAGGAGGTCTTTTGCTAGAATTATTGCTCTTACTCTAACGATCATGGCGATACCTTCACATGTGTGGTTTGAACACCTTTTACATATGTGGCCACGACTTACGTATGTGTTCGCTTCTGTGCGTAAAAACGGCGAGACGGGGCACTTTACATTTTGTATTTTTTTTACTTTTTTTATTTTATTTTTACACTGTCCCTTTAAAAAAAAATTCTGCTGCCATAACCACGGTATTCTACGTCAAAGAACTCATGTACAGCTATGGCGACTTGCAGTAAGTGGTAAATTTGCAAGGATTTCATCTAACTTCCTGTTTTGGCCATGGTACAAGAAGTGAAGGTACATTTCCCCAATGGGACACAGATTTAAAAAAAAAAGTGACATATAACCCTCCCTTACTCAGTTTCTGAAAGTGCATATTAAACTGAGGGCTTAATATCACTTTAAGCTGAGAGGTGATAGAAATCTTTCACAAACAAAAGAAAACACAAAAGAAAGCCACAGGAAGCACAGATTTTCAAGTAAACATGCATGTACTTTTTTCAACTTGCAATTTCAGAATGTTTGAGTAAAAAAAATAAAAAAAAATGTAGTTTTGCTTTTAATGAAAATAAAAAAAAGTGCTATTGCATTACTTTTCCAAAACAGGACCAGATGTGTCACTTGTTTGCCCAGACAGTCATAAAATAAGAATGTATCTGTTCACATTAAAGTTTTGTAGCTCTCTTTATAATTGTTATTCCTTGTTTTAAGAGCATTATGCTAGAATGAAAAAAAAAAAAAAAAATGGGTGTCCAGTCTCAAAATAGTTTATTTTTTAATTTATTTATAAATCCTTTTTTTATTAAAACAAAGGCAAGATGGTAAATTAGTTCATTTCACAGTGTTCATATAAACATAAAGCATAGTTCCAGTATGAGTTTATGTAGATAAATGAATAATGTACATTTCTAATGTAGCAACTCAGATGGCACAAACAGATATAAGAAACACCCATAAAGTGCAGCTCTAAAATTAAACTACGAAATACCAACTGTGTAAACATAAACCATATGAATCCTTTGCATACATATTCAATATAGTAAGACCACTATAGTACAATATCTGTAATGTATATAAAGATTACCTAGAAAAATTAGCCAGGCTTTACTGGTACATAAAGGAATACACATTACAATATGTAGAAACATAACCAAACTTTATTACAAACAATTAAAAAAACTAGACCTACTCAGGGTTCTAAAATCAATGGTCTTACTGTATATACACAATCCTCTTGCTCATATGCAGTAACTGCATCAGCTGCTAATTATCAACCACAATTGGGCCCTATTTAACCACTTCAGCAGCGGAGGATATGGCTGCCCAATGACCAGGCCATTTTTTGTGATTCGGCACTGCGGCGCTTTAACTGACAATTTTGCGGTCGTATGACGTTGCACCCAAACAAAATTGTCCTTTTTTCCACACAAATATAGCTTCCTTTTGGTGGTATTTGATCACCTCTGCGGTTTTTATTTTTTGCGCTATAAACAAAAAAAGAGTGTACATTTTGGAAAAAATGCAATATTTTTTACTATTTGCTATAGTAAATATCCCCCAAATATATATATATATATATATATATATATATATATATATATATATATATATATATATATATAAATTCCTCAGTTTAGGTCGATATGTATTCTTCTACATATTTTTGGTAAAAATCGCAATAAGCGTATATTGATTGGGTTGCGCAAAAGTTATAACATCTACAAAATAGGGGATAGATTTATGGCATTTTTTTTATTAATATGTTTTTTATTAGAAATGGCGGGGATCTGCGATTTTTATTGTGACTGCGACATTATGGCGGACACATCGGACACTTTTGACTATTTTGGGACCATTGTCATTTATACAGCGATCCTTGCTATAAAAATGCACTGATTACTGTGTAAATGACACTGGCAGGGAAGGGGTTAACCACTAGGGGGCGAGGAAGGGGTTAACTGTGTCCTAGGGAGTGATTCTAACTGTAGGTGGGCTAGGCTACCAGTGACACGACAGTGATCACTGCTCCCAATGACAGGGAGCAGTAGATCAGTGTCCTGGCACAAGGCAGAACAGGGAAAGGCCTTGTTTACATAGGCATCTCCCCGTTCTGCCGCTCCGTGACACGATCACCGGACACCAGCGGACATCGAGTCTGCGAGTCCCGCGGGCACGCTCTTGGCGTGAAATTCAAAGCAACGTACAGGTACGTTGCTTTGAACAGCCGTGCCATTCTGCCGATTTATAAGTACAGGAGGCGGTCAGCAAGCGGTTAAAGTGATATTAACCACTTAAGCCCCGGACCATATTGCTGGTCAAAGACCAGGCCACTTTTTGCGATTTGGCACTGTGTCGCTTTAACTGACAATTGCGCGGTCCTGCGACGTGGCTCCCAAACAAAATTGGCGTCCTTTTTTTGCCACAAATAAAGCTTTCTTTTGGTGGTATTTGATCACCTCTGTGGTTTTTATAGCGTTTACAAGATAGGTGACTGTTTTATGGCATTTTTATTAATATATTTTTTTTACTAGTAATGGCGGTGATCAGCAATTTTTTTCAGTACTGCGACATTATGGCGGACACTTCGGACACTTTTGACACATTTTTGGGACCATTGGCATTTTTATAGCAATCAGTGCTATAAAAATGCATTGATTACTATAAAAATGCCACTGGCAGTGAAGGGGTTAACACTAGGGGGCGAGGAAGGGGTTAAGTATGTTCCCTGGGTGTGTTCTAACTGAAGAGGGCGGTGGACTGACTAGGGGAAATGATTGATCGCTGTTCATACATTGTATGAACAGACAATCAGGCATTTCTCCCCCTTTACACACACAGCTCCCGGTTCTCGCTCTGTAATGAGCGATCGCGTGTGCCCGGCGGTGATCGCGCCCGCCGGGCACGTGCGTTGGCGTCAGGGGCGAGCCCCTATTGGCTGCTCGGTGAGATGACGTAGATCTACGTGATCTCGCCCAGCAGAGCCGACCTGCCGCCGTATAACTAAGTTATACGGCGGCTGGTCAGGAAGCTGTTAAAGCTTACTTTTTTTGTTTTTTAAATAACAAACATGTTATACTTACCTGCCCTGTGCAGTGGTTTTGCACAGAGCAGCGCTGATCCTCTTCCTTTTGGATCCTCCTTGTGTAGATAAATCCCCTTACACCAAAGCATTTCTTAGGTAGCCTCTTCAGGACACATTGAGGATATTTGCAGAGGTAACTAAATGCAAAGAAGAACTAGTAAAATATATTGATGCTAATTCTATCATAATGGAATATATACATAGCAATAGTCAGTAATGATATTAATAATTTTATATTATACTGTATGCTACAACCTACAACCTGTATGCTACAGCCAGTGAATTAAATGCTACAACAGTGAATGAAATAGGCTCCAGTTGTGGTGGACGAATTGCAGCTGATAGCAACTGCATATTAGCAGGAGGATTGTATATAGGGCAATTGATCTAGGACCCTGAATTGGTCTAGTTGTGATTCTAAAGCGGTCGAACTGGCAGAAGGTTTTTGCACTGTATGCATTAAGATAAAAAGCCTTCTGTGTGCAGCAACCCCCCTAATACCGTACTTACCTGAGCTTTGTCAAGATCCAGCGATGTTGCACGAGAGACTTGGCTGTCCGGAACTCTCCCTCCTCATTGGCTGAGACAGCACCGCAGCACCATTGGCTTCCGCTGCTATCAAAGTCAATGAGCCAATGAGGAGAGAAAAGGGGGGGCTGGGCCACGGCTCTATGTCTGAATGAAGCTGCTTGCTGTGGGGACACTAAACAGGAGGGAGGGGATAGGAGCACAGAAGAATGACACCAGACGAGGAGGATCTGGGCTGTTCCGTGCAAAACCATTGCACAGCGCAGGTAAGTAAAACATGTTTGTTATTGTTAAAAAAAATAAATAAATGATACTTTACAATCACTTAAAAAAAAATGTTGTAATAAAGTTTGGTTATGTCTTTACATATTGTAATGCATGTTCTTTTCTGTACCAGTAAAGTCTGGCTAGTTTTTCAACTTAACTTTGACATACAATACAATATGTTTTTTTCCTTAATCCACTTTATTTTATCTTTTCTTATTTAATACATACATATGCCTATTCGGCATCCATTGCAATTCAATTAGAATACATTATACAACATTTTTATAACTTGCCTTTATTTTTAGCACATATACAATAAAATGGAAAAAATAAATAGCAGACCTTAAGTATATTTTAACCCAAAACCTTTATGCTTTAGTTTTTGAAGAGAATAACAAATTGCTATACCCCCTGTCAGTTTTCCTTGTCAATATATCTTTATTGAACAGTATTAAAGACAAGTGTACATTTGGGAACAGTAATAATAAAATTAAATGGTATTGAACAGAAAGTATTTCCGTATCTAGCCTGTGTACAAATAATAACGTAAGTAAATTCGATAGAGGTGGCCCTATAATTAGCCTTTCCCTCCACTTATGGCATAAAAATTAAACAAAATGATAATCAGGAGCATAGAGGTGTTAAACCTGTCTATACTAAAAACTAATAACAGTCCAGGAATTGTGGCTACTGGCCCTAGGATCTATAGCATACTTTGCTTCTTCTAAGGCTTCCTGAGTAGCGCGTGACTACAAATTTACTAAGTTACTTCATGACTATCCTTATACATCTAATTAGTATGGTAAAGATGGGTGCTTAAGGAAAAAAAAGAAAGAAAATCGGTCTTGGGTGAGTAGAAGAAGATGTGAGGGAAATGGAAAAAGGAAGTAAAAAGGAAGAGAAAAAAAAGAAAAAAAAAAAAGGGGGGGGGGAGGGAGGGAAAGAGGGGTCTGCGGGGTCAGAACAGGAGTCTACCAACCTTGTGCATATCAATGAGCCGGACACCAACTAGATGACTGGGCTACCATGGCTTGAGTACTTCTCCATTAAATGTGTTTTGTGTTACATAATCCAGCCAGGGCTTCCATACTGTGTCAGATTGTGTCAGCTTCAATAGCAGACATCTTGGCATATACCATAGCAACGTTCATTCTGTTAATAACTTCATTCAAGTGTAAGTTTGGAGATTTCCAGGCTTTCGCTATAGTCTGTTTAGCTGCCGTTAGAAGCTGGTTTGTCAAAGTAAAGTGAACGTGCGGGACATTAACCGGTTTTAGGTTAAGTAAGGCCGTTTTTGGGTCCATGGGGATCATTTTATTCGTGAGTACATTAATTATTTTAAATATCTCTGACCAGAATTTCTGAACTATCGGGCACAACCACCAGGTATGAAAGTAAGTCCCCCTATTTGCGCAATCTCTGAAGCATAATTCTGAGTAGTTACTCGAGAATTTGGCTACCCTAGAAGGGACCAAGTACCACCTGGAAAGTACCTTAAAGTTTGTTTCTGCCGCTAGAACGTTAATCGACATTGTTTTGGTATTGTTCCATATTTGACCCCATTCCTCCGAACTCAGCTCCTCTCCCAAATCTTCTTCCCATTTATGGACATATGGTATTTTGTTATTGCTAGAGTTCGAGAGCAGAAGGAGGTACAATGTGGATATAACTTTTCTAGCGTGCGGGTCATTATTGCATATGGTTTCAAAAGCAGATAGTCGGTTGTTGACTATTGTCGTACATGCTGTGGGTTGGAAGAAATTCTTTATCTGTAGATATCAAAAGATTTCCTTGGGGGGTATTCCATACAATTTGTTCAAGGATGGGAAGGGGATTATTGTTGTCGAGTCGAAGAACCTATATTTCTGTGTACAATCTCGATCCACCCATTCTGTAAAGGATTTAGGGGAGACCCAGGCTGGGTAAAAAGCAGGGTTTTTGATGAAAGACAGCAGGGGGGTTAAAGGGGACATCAGGAGATGTTTATTTTTTACTTTGTCCCATAGGGATAATGTGTGTTTTGTGATGGGATTATTTATGTGTTTTCCGTTGTTTTGGGGTGACCCATAACAAATTCGAGGTTGAGATGGGATCACTTTCTATTGCTTCAATTGACACCCAGATCGGTGCTTCTTGCTTGGCGTGATATTTAGTCAGAATAGCTAATTGCGCGGCTTGATAGTATTTTGCAAAATTGGGGAAACCAAGCCCCCCGGCTGTCTTTGGGAGGTGTAAGATTTGTGGTTTGATCCTAGGTTTGGAGGGCCCCCAGACAAAGGAGGAAACTCGTCTTTGGACAATCCGCAGGAAATATGCAGGTACTGGTATAGGAAGCACTCTAAAGAGGTACAGGAGTTTGGGTAAAATGGTCATTTTTATGGCTGAGACTCTTCCAAACCAAGAAAGAGGGAGTTGTGTCCAGGATTTCATTAAGTTTGTCAGCTGCTTCAGGAGAGCTGGATAATTACAGCTATAAAGATTTGAGACGTCAGCGGTCAAGTGTACTCCCAGGTACGGGATGCTTTTGACTGGCCATTCGAATGGGAGGCCCACTTTGGCGGCCGATAGTTCTGTATGAGAAAGGGAGATGTTGAGTGCTAGGCATTTTTTGGGATTTATTGCCAAACCAGAGATTGACGCAAATTGATGTAGGATTGGGAGTAAGTTGGGCCCCGAGACTTGAGGAGAGGAAAGAAACAACAAAATATCATCAGCGTAAAGGCATAACTTATGCTTTACTCCCCCTAATTCAATACCAAGCACCTTGGGGTCAAGTCTTATCTTTTGGGCTAGGGGCTCAATCAGAAGGGCAAACAGTAACGGGGATAACGGGCAACCCTGTCTGGTCCCCCTTTGGATATCAAACATTTCCGACTTGTAGCCTGCATATTTCACATATGCTTTCGGGTTTCGATAAAGTTGCAGAACCCAGCTTATAAAGTTGGGGCCGAAGCCCCATTTTTTCAGTGCAATTTCCATATACGACCATGAGACTGAGTCAAATGCCTGTCTGACATCCAAAGAGAGAAAACAGGCAGGGATCTTCCTTTTTTTAGCTATACATGCCAACAGGCCTGCTCTCCTGATGTTATCGCCTGCTTGCCTGCTGGGCATGAAGCCTACTTGGTCCCGGTGAATCAAGGATCCTATTGTTTTGTTTAGCCTATTGGCCAATATTTTACCGAGTAACTTCACGTCTGTGTTTAGCATGGATATCGGACGGTAGTTGTCACATAGGGATGAGTCAGAGTGTGGCTTGGGTATCATGCAGATAGTGGCTGTTAGGGACTCCTGCCTAAAGGATTTCTGGCTCAATAAATCATTGAAGGCCACCACCATCATTGGGGAAAGTTGATTACTAAACGTTCTATAGTATCTCGCGGTGAATCCATCCGGGCCCGGACGTTTATTTAATTTTAGCTCTTTAATGGCGCACATGACATCTTCTTGCGTGATTGGTGCATCCAACAAATTTTTGTGTGATTCATTTAGTCGAGGCAATTGCAAATTGGTAAAAAAGGCATCCGCTTCCCTTTCGCTAAAAGAGTTTGATTCTGTGTACAGTTTTTTAAGATGTGTGCTAAA
Source organism: Rana temporaria (assembly GCF_905171775.1). Taxonomy (NCBI): domain Eukaryota; kingdom Metazoa; phylum Chordata; class Amphibia; order Anura; family Ranidae; genus Rana; species Rana temporaria. The sequence continues at coordinate 327,092,225 of NC_053489.1, forward strand.
TTTTTGCACAATTTTGACTGGGTTACTAGAGAAGTTGCCATTTGTTGTTTTAAGATGTATCGGTTTATAGTTTTTATTGATGGAATTGAGCGATCTCGCAAGAAGAGTGCCTGATTTATTGGCTTTATTATAGAAAGAGTGTTTGCGCCTAAGTATCATCTTATCAGCCGTGTCCGTAAGAAATAGGTCTAATTCCGTTCGTGCTTTGTCCAGCCGGGCTTTTGTCACGGGTGTGTGACTGTGTTGGAAGGCCATGAAGGCTGTCTCATGTTCTTTCTCTAATTTGTGGAATAATTGTTTCCGCTCCCTTTTAAGGATCCCCATTTGCCTTTGTATTTTCCCCTGTAGCACTGGTTTGTGTGCCTCCCAGAGCGTAAGCGAGGAGACATCGGGTGATGTATTAAGTGTTATATACTCGTCTAAATCTTGTTCTATTATTGTCCTATAGGAGGGATGTTTAAGAATAATGTCAGGTAAATACCATGTCGGGTCTTGTTTTTTGGGGATCATAGAGGATAGGACAGTGAGGACTGCATTATGGTCGGACCACGGAATTGGAATGATGCTTGAGTCCAGGACTTCTGGCAGCATGCCAATCGACAGAAATATATGGTCTATGCGGCTAGACGATTTATGGGGGTTCGAGTAATAGGTATAACCACGTTTGGTGGGGTTTGTTTCCCTCCATGAATCCGCTAAATTATATTTTGCCAGTAGGCTGGAAAGGTTCCATTTATTCTGGTGGGACGGGGAAAAGGGCGTTTTGTCAAGAAAAGGGAGGAGAACTTGATTAGAGTCTCCACAGATGAAGATGGACCCAAATTTATGTGCGTTTACTACTTGCAGGAGATGCGACATAAATGGTAGGGGATTTAAATTAGGTGCATAGTATGAGACTACTGTTATTGCGTTGTCCAATAAATGACCAGTTAGGATGAGATATCGGCCCTCGGGGTCTATGATTTCTGATTTAATAGTGAATGGCGTAGATCTGTGAAATGCTATAAGGGTACCTCTTTTTTTGGATTGGGCTGATGCAGTGTAAACCTGTGGGTAGGAGGCGTGGAAGAACTTAGGGGTCGTATTAGGGGTGAAATGTGTCTCCTGTAAACATAAAATGTGCGCTTTCTTGGTTTGGAAGTATCTGAAAGCTTTAACTCGTTTCTGCGGTATGTTTAAGCCCTGCACGTTCAAGGTTAATACATTTAGGGGAGCCATGGTAGCCTAACCATCATGTGCTTCTTACCTTGGTGTCCTGCGCATCGACATCCCGAACTGAGCCCCGCAGACTGGGGAGGGGGAGGAAGGGGGGGGTAACTGAGAACGATAGCCTTCAAAGAAAAAGACAAAACGTTATAAATGAACAAAACAATGCACAAATCAACAAACAACGTGCATACAAATCTGGCCCGTGATCGGGGAGGGAGAACCCGATCAGGGGAAAAGGGGGTCCACGTCTGATCCTCGCAGGTGGTTGCGGAGACCAGAGGGGAACCAATGGTGGCGCAAGTGGGTTCCGTGCCCTGGAGATCCGCTGCCTAAAACATTTTTGCAAGTATCCCGAGAGGACACTATGTATAAAGAACTATAAATATATACAAGTAGTTAGCTAGGTGAGATAACCTGTCAGGGGAAGATGTCCAGCTTTTAGGAAGGAGGGGGAGTGGATGCTGTGACATTCTTCCTTGTGGGCATTAAACGCTATGGGGATCCCTCCATTCTGCTTAATATTAAGGGTTATCGTGGGACTGTCTGATCCCAGGCAACACAGAGGGTAGTTGACTAATGGTAATAGTGGACTGGATGATAGTTGATATAGGAAGCTCTGAGGAAAAATAGATAAAGTAAGAGGAAAGTGAGAAAAGAGATATGTAAGGTGGGATTCAATCTGTATACTATGCTTACTAGCCCTCTGAAGGGAAGAAGCAGTGAGATAGACCTACATTGAAGGGATTAGGAGCATCTATTGCTTTTGATGGCGACATGTATGGCCTTAGATCTTATGGCATATATGTGATATGTGGAAAGAGAAGAGAGAAAGAAAGAGAGAGAAAGTAAATACATTTAAATGACAGAGTCCAGAGCTGCTGCTCTATTCAAATGGTACATCTGCAGAAAGGATTCAAGTCGGTGTGCCATGAGGTAAGTAAATGCATAAGCTCTTAGGTATCAGTCCATCGTGTCTTCTTGATCCTGCTGTTGTTCCACGAATCTGCCACGCTTATGTAGCTGTTGAATACCGTTGCCCTGGTTTTGTTGCGGTGAGCTATCGCGTGGGGAGTTAGATGCCGATCTTCTTCGTGCAGCTGTCGTTGTCGGTGGGGTCTCTATTATTTTAAAGTCAATCAGTGCTTGGTGAAGCTGTTCTGGGGTCCTGCACACAATTTTCGTGCCTTGATAAGTAAAGCGCAGGGAGAAGGGGAAGCCCCATTGGTACCTAATGTGGCGTTGCTGCAATTCCTGTAATAGGGGTCTCATTGCTCTTCTCTTATTGATTGTGAGTTGCGATATGTCCGCAAAGATTTGGTAGTCGTGTCCCTGAAAAGAGAGCTTGTTTTTCTCCCTGGTGTTCTGAAGGATTAGCTCTTTAGTCTTATAGAAGTGAAATTTAGCTATGATGTCCCTCGGGGGACCATCAGCTTTCCTCTGAGTTAAAGCGCGGTGGACTCTGTCCATTTCCAGCCTGTCAGCTGGTATCCCAGGCAATATTTCCTGGCACAGCGCTAACATTGTGCCATTCAGATCAATGATGGATTCAGGTATACCTCTAAATCTTAAATTAGACCTCCTGGCGCGGTTCTCAAATTCCTCCAACTTACTCTGCAGTGTTAAGTTCTCTTCCTTAAGATTTTCAATTTCAGATATGCAGTCCTGAGTAAAAATTTCTATTTCGTCCACTTTAGACTCAAGAGCATCCGTGCGATTACCAAGCTCTCTGATTTCTTTAGTGAGCTTAGTTGTAATCTGATCTGAGGTATTCTGCAGTGCCTTGTGAAGCATTTTCTCAAATTGTCTCATTATGCTGTTAGGGACCGCTGTCCCTTGAGTTATTTGTGAGGTACCATCCTGCGCTACATCCTCCTCCTCACTGTCTGTGGCGGTGCTCCTCAGGGAAGCCATCTGTTTAGATGCTTTAGCTGAGGTGGATTTAGATTTTCCTGAGGTGAGGGCATCTGAGGAGACTGGGGCCTTTTTCAGAGCAGCGCTCTTAGGATGCTGAGCGCCGCTGCTGCTATGTGCTTTCCCTCTGCCTTTTGTGCCGTTTAACACCATTTTGGTGTCAAAATGTTCTCTCACCCTTCAGTTAGCCTTTCCTGCGGTTTTCCCGGCTCTCACCCGCTCCGTTCCTCCGTTATTTGCGGGTCTTTTCCAGTCACGGTGCGGAGCTCTAGTCAGGCATGACTGACCCACTAGGCTCCGCCCACCTGCCTCATTATACAACATTTTTATATTCACATGATATTTCAACTGGTCCCCGTTTATCTCCCCAATGTCTTCTACCCATTTCCTACAATTTCTGAAGGAGGCATGGTTCTGTATTGTTATAAGCAGTCCCTCATATATTTTTGTTATCAGTCCTCTCCGAACATCTGCTTGTAGAACCTCCGTCATCAAAGATGACGGTGATGTTACCACCAGCGATCGTGTTTGTTGTTGTACTTGTAGAGCATGCCGGAGCAGGAGATACTAATAAAAGCCTGCGGGGCTAATTGGTATTCCCTACACAGCTGTTCGTATGTTTTCAGTACCTCACCTTCGTATAACTGCGAAAAGAACCAGATTCCCCTCTTTTTCCAGGAAGTGAAGCCAGATAGATCCTGTAACTCTACATATTTGGGATCGTTCCATATTGGAGTGAATGGTAACACACCCTCTGTACTCAGAGTCTTCCGTAGCTCCCCCCATACCTTTTTGAGGAGGATTCCTGTGGGTGCTGAATGTGGCATACAGGGCAGGTCCATCTCAAGATGAGAGGCTGCCTGTAGTGAGGGAACCGTACTGGTCACCAAGTTTCTATTCGGATCCTCTCTTTCTTCCCGTCCCCATCCAGCCAGCTGTTGTATCTGAGAGGCTAAAAAATTAATTTTGGGGTGGGGGACCGCAAGTCCCCCCCTATCCTTTCCATATTGCAAAGTGGTTAAACTGATCCTAGCTACCTTTTTCTTCCATATCAACTCCCGCATCTGGGTGTCAATTCTTTTGAACCATTTGTTCAATATCCACATCGGTGAGTTATGGAAGATATATAGGAGTTGTGGCGCCCATACCATTTTTATTAAGTTGGCCCTACCTAAAAATTAGAACCAGCTCTCAAACATTTGTTGTCGGAGATTCCGACAACAAATGTCCGATGGAGCATACACATGGTCGGATTTTCCGACAACAAGCCCACATCGAACATTTGTTGTCAGAAATTCCGACCGTGTGTACGCAGCATTAGAGATTTTAGTTTTAGACTGAACGTCCAGAATTAATGCTCAATTTGGCACGGTTTTTGCATGTTTTTATGAACTCGTGCATAAATGCGTGTTTCTGCGTGTGTTTACAAAATGTGAAGGTGTGAATGAGGCCTGTTTGCTGTTTTCTTAAAAAAAAAACCCTCAAAATCCTTTTGTACTTTGCTTTGTTCACAAGTACACTGCACTCTTGATTTTCAATAAATTATCTCCTTGGATATTGATTGGACAAGGAAATCATTGGAATATGTGACAGAAGGTGTTTATGTCCCACTGTTTATAGTACTCGTGGAAGCACTTACTCTGATTACAGCAGCTGTCTGGAATTGATGGTCACCTTTCATAATTAGAGCTGGTATTGATTTTAAATCTGGTCTCTTAGATTTATAGGTAGGTTATATATGAATGCCCTGTTCCTGAGGCGTTGGTGTTCTGTAATCATTTATGTGTTTTTTCAACCTTTGTAGATTAATCTTTAAAATATCCTTAATTTATTGCATCTCTGTACTCTCACTGAGCTCCAAAATATGCAGTCAGATAGGTGGATTTTGTAATTCAAATTTCTTAAAGGGTCACTAAAGGAAAAAAAATGTTTTGCTGAAATGACTGTTTACAGGGTATAGAGACATAAAAGTTAACTGATTCCTTTTAAAAATGATTAAAAATAGATAACATTCTATCATATAATGTGCCTCTAGTTTCACTTTCGGTTTTAAACTGGTTTTATGTTTATGTGAAGGAAAGAGACCCACAGAACAAAAACAAACAAATCCAGGGCAGTGTTTTGTTTTTAAAATGAATCTGATTGGTTCTGAGAAGTTTTAGACACTCAGCTTAGACCACAGTGAGAAGCTCCCATGAGATTTTTCATAAGGAGCCAGACAAGCAGGAAGTGTGGAGATCACAGCAGAATTACAGCTACTTCAAAGCAAAAACGAACAATGATGACATGAAACCAGTACTGCAGTAAGGTAAAGGAAGCTATTTAGCTAAAAAAAAAAAAATTCCTTTAGTGATCCTTTAAGCATGGTAAAACTGTTGAACCTACTTTACAGCAAATTGAGGCCAGTGCATAGCAGATAAACAGCCCACGCCCTATAAAGTGTATTTACTCTAAACTGGGGAAAATTGTTTGAAATGTCCCAGCCTGTTTTGAAATAAAAAAACCCACATGAGACAAGAAACATTAATGACCCTGTAATTTATTTACAATCCTTCCTAAATAAATCTGTGAATGGTAGGGAGTGGACTATGTTTTAAACAACACCATTTTATAAAATATAACTCAAGCTCCAGAGAGTACAATTAGAGAAAAGTGAAGGGTCCAAAGAGATCTAACACCATATTTTGGGGCATCTCTTGCACTGAACATCCCAGTGGCCCTAAATTCTTGGCTGATGTTTTGACTGTTTTTTTTTTTTTTGGGGGGGGGGGGACTTTAGTCTTGCAGCCTGTGTATCAACCCAGATAACAACCCACAGCCCTTATATTTCAGGGTGGTATCAATGTTTTAAGGGATGATCTCTGTATTTCTTGGTTAGTAGAAAGTGTAAAAGATAGCACATTCTCAATGCAGTACCAAGAAAAAAAAACCCTAATGCCTGCATCCTCGCTCGATCCTCTGAATATCAAAAGAGAAAGACGGACTGCACATTGATAACACCGCTGATGCAAAAACACTTTATTGCAGATCCTACAAACTGTCAACACATCTTGCTTTAAAGCCGCTCTTCCTTAGTGCATTTTACCCACCCAGATGGCTGAAACTTGTTGATAGCTTACTGGATGGAGCTGCAATTAAGATGTTTTTACATCAGTGATGTTATCATGATGCCGCCTGTCTTTCTCTTCTAAGGCTGGGTTCACACTACTACACTACTTTCATCCTACTTTGCTCTGTGTTCAATGTTTCCCTATGAGAGCGTCTTGTAGTGTCCTACACAAGTCGGTCCGACTTTGAAAATGCTCCCTGTACTACTTTTGGTCCTACATTGATCCTACTTCAGGCCCATTGAATATCATTGAAGTCGGACCAAAGTAGTATCCTGTTCATGAAAGTAGGATGGATGTAGGACCAATGTAGGATACATGTAGGACCAATGTAGCAGAGCAAAGTAGGATGAAAGTAGTGTAGTAGTGTGAACCCAGCCTGATAGTCATATTAGTTATTGATTTTTAAAAACGTTAAAAAAAATTGAATCAGCAGGGAACTAGATCCCAGGAGATGTTTCGTTGAATCACAAGTGGAACAGATTTTTGATTAATAATTCATCTCTTGTTGCAATATTTGGTAAAAGATTTTGAAATGATTGCAGGTAAAATTTTTGAGTTCTTTGGAAGACTGGCCAATTCAGCTTAAAGTAGCACACAAACAACCAATCAGAAGGTATCTTTCTGTGATATGGATTCAATGAAAATAACATTTTGATAACTGCACACAATGAGTAAGGCTGGATTCACACTTGTGCGGTGCGAATTCCAGCTCTGTTATCTCTGCAAAGAGATAAGAAAACTGTTCAGCAGATCATCTCTGTTTTAGCTGTGAATTTGGAGACCTGGGAGAGGGGAGGGGGGAAGTGTATTGAGTTGAATGAGAGAAATCCTGATGAGAACTGAACACATCTGCGAATTACATGCATGCCAATAGAAGATAATGGGCCTGAATTCGCACCTGAGCTGCACCGCAATGCTTAGAAAACGCACTTGTTTTTTCGGCAATGCGCAGTAAGAATGCATCGCACATATGTGAACCAGCCTCATTGAAAACAATGTATTTAGAAATGTTCTGCTAATTGGATGCGGTTTAATCCGCACTCAATACGCATAGGTGTGAACCCGGCCTAAGACTCCATTCCGTTTCCCGTAGAATGGAAATATTGTATAGATATTCCAACAAGTAAAAAATCTCTGACACAGGGATCACATGCAGGCTGGAGGTTCATTTACATTTTGAGCCTACAGATTATTAATACAGGTATTTTTTATAGTGCTGGAAATTTACAGTGCTTTATATACTGGTATATACATTTTTTATTGAATTTGTAGAGTGGGTAAAAAGAATATTATATTTCATTACAATAGCAAGAAATATACATAGAAGTGTGACTAAATTTAGTCATTTAAATATCAATCATGATCAATCAACCAAAACAAACAATGTAAAGCAATCAGAGGAGAAAAGTACATAAATTGTATGACTAAATAAAAAAAAAAAAAAAAAGAAAGGAGGGGCAGGCAATAAGGAGTGACAAGGGAGGAAAAGTTGAAAGTAGAGGGTTGGAGTGCAAATGGGTCCAGAACCCACCCCAGCTGGTTAGCATAATATGACGTAATAGAGAAAGTTATCAAGGCCATGTTAAGTCAGAAGGGTTTCCCCCTAAGTAACTAACAATCCAATTCCAAACGTTTTGATAAATATTAATTTGTGAAGTACCATGTTATTTTATTTTTGGCTTTGTTATCGTTATAATTTCTGACTTCCAAGCTTTAGCGAAGTTTGTTTGGCCACCGTTAAAATGAAGGAGAGAAGTTAAAAACATTTGGGGGTAAAAGAAGAAGGCTTCAAATTAAGTAGAGCCTCGTAAGGGTTTTTAGGAAAGTTTGTGCCTAGGACTGTATATAGCCAAAACCGCCTAAGTTTTGGACATTCCCACCATATACTGTATATAATAATTTGCCAGTCATTCTGCAGCCCTATTAACAATAGTCTCATGTGCCCTGGGCAAATTTTGTTACTATGGAAGATACCATATACCAACAAAGTCCAATATTTCAATTTGATTCTGAAAAAAGAATTTATAGAATCATGATCAATAAAAATACAATTTACATACTGTACATTCACATCAGTCCCTGCCCTCAAGGAGCTTACAGTCCCTATCTCACATGCATACACACACACATATAAGGGCCAACTGAGACAGGAGCGAATAAAGCTATCAGCATTTCTTTGGAATGTGGGAGGGAAATCGAATTGTGGGCCTAGTACCTGCCATACTCTCAGTCCACAGCCCTCTAGTACTCCATTTCTCTCGCACACTCGCACATACAGTGTGTCAATGTTTCAAAGATAAGATGCGCCTACTGCACACACTCATCATACTCCTGGTCACCCTTGGTAACACTGTCTCTCTGACAGGGGGACAACTCTTGTGCTGGGCCCGATGTATTGCGCATGGTTCCAGGTCAGGCTCTCACTTCCCCACCTATCATCATCGCCTAGCCCGACCAGGTTTGCAAACAGTTGGGAACACTGGGATCCTACCCATGCAGGTAACTCATGACATGTACAGTCTAGCATAATCTTAAAAGCGTACGGTCCCACTTCACAGCAGCTAGGTTACTAAGGATCCACAAGACACAAGAAGCACCCAAGGCTTGATAAAACTCAATTTTATTTGAACAAGTTTCTTCAAAAGTCCAGTAAATCACATCTTCTCAATCAATCATTCAACAGTTCTGTTTCAGCTGGTCATGTACCTTGATGTGCCTGATATTAGGGCTGCCCATCCCTGGGGTGTGGTTTGAAATGAATATCTACTTAGGCAAATTCTCTCAACCCTGGTTCCTATCTTCCTACTGACCAGGCTGGTCTGCCCTTAGCTAAGCGCCACCCGGAGTATTTGTATTGTATTTGTATTCTCAAAACGTACGTGCGGCCGGCGCATTTTTTTACGTCGTTTACGTTAGGCTTTTTTGGGCGTAAAGTTACCCCTGCTCTATGAGGCGTATATGAGGCATACCAATGTTAGGTATGGACGTCGGAACAGCGTTGAATTTTTCACGTTTTACGTCGTTTGCGTAAATCGTCCGTGAATGGTGCTGGACGTAAGTTACGTTCACGGCGACTAGGCATTGAGCGGGCGCAATTTAATTAGAAAATTTGAGGTGATACTGAGCATGCACGCGCATGCGCCGTTATAAAAAAGCGTCAATTATGTGGGGTCACGATTAATTTCCATAAAACACGCCCACCACTTCCACATTTGAATTAGGCGGGCTTACGCTGGCCCAGTTACACTACGCCGGCGTAACTTAAAGCGCAAGTTCTTTGAGAATATGGGACATGCCGCACTAAGTTACGGCGGCGTAGTGTATCTCAGATGCGCTACACCCGCCTAAAGATAGGCGATTCTACGAGAATCTGGCCCTAAATGCTTATTTGTAAAAAAAGAAATGCTATACAAAATGAAAAACCATCACTTATAATGTCAGTGCTGAACCCATGAAGCTTTAGGGGAAAAAATCTGTGTATAAAATTGACATGAAAAATTATAGTTTTCTTTTTGTATGCTCAGGCTTAGGCTCGTGTATTTGTGCATACATTAAAAGCTAGATAAAGAGATAACGTGGTGCATAAAATGTTTGATTTAAAAATGGGACATTGGTGCTTCATAATTAACCTCTGATACCTACAAACTAATAGGAGACTCAAGTCAGCCTTCAGGTATCATATCTCGATTTTGGTAACAATATTTGGTCTCTTTAAGGTTCCTTTTTCTACTAGCCATCTAATTATGCTGCTATTTAAGGGCATACCTTGCTGGCACTCAGTCTGCAGTATCAACAGACAGTTTTTTTCTACTTTCATCTCATTTGTATTCCAGGCTATGTATTTTCTCAATTTGTAATTTGCTTGACCAAATTGATTTTTAATCTTGTCTCATTTTTTATACATTTCACTGGAGAATTAATCTAAGTCAGTGTTCCCTCTTTTAAATAATTAATAGGCATGACCTTGCAGATTTCTTTTTTTCTCCTGACTGCAAGAGTGCTATACCAGGTTTGAGAATAGAAGTTTCAATTTTAAGTCTGTTTTAAAGTTGAATAGAAAAAAAATAATGTGACCTAATGACAGATCACCAGTACATTTAGTGACTTCTCTCATTGTGTGTTCTGCTTGAATTTTGATCCTCCCCTTTAGCAGACCTCCTGTAAACCTCCAGTAAACCAGCACCAAAATCTAGAACCGTTTGGATTCGGGAGAAAAATTATTTTATGCGTTGCTTTGGGGCTGTTTTTATTAAAGTTCATCTCTGGGCAAATATAAACTCCCATCCCTCCAATCTCCATCTAACCCATCATGCATGTTTTTTTTTACCTTGTGCAGAAATTATACCCACCTAAAGGCGGCCATACACGGTTCGAATTTCGAAAGAATTTTCTTTCGAAAATCGTATCAAAGAATTTTTGTACAAATTTCGCACCGTTAGTGGGCTGCAGCAGCAGCCGATTTTCGTGCGGCAATCAAATTTGAGGAATCCGACATTTTGGACTTTTTTTTAAAAAACAAACGATTTTCTGATCAATGATGGGAGAATCGTGCAAGAAATGTAATAGAAAAAAAAATGCGCATGTGCAAGAAAAGAATATTCCCGGAGAGAAAAGAATATTCCCGGAGAGAAAAGAATATTCCCAGCAGGTTTGGTCGGCCGAATTTCGAAAATCAATGGTGGCATAATCGGATCACAAAAAAAAAAAACTTTCTGATTTTTGAAAAGAAAATTTGTTTGAAATTCAACCGTGTATTGCCTGCTTAAGTTTGCCATCTGGGTCGCTTTTGCTTTCTAGCTACCAACAGTCCCTTACACGACCAGATAGAGTGGGTGGGTCTGATGTACTGATGGCCTATCCTAAAGCCCTAAAATGTCTGAACAGTACAAATACCCCCCAAAATGACCCCTTTTTGCAAAGAAAGCAGCCCAATTTTGTAATTGTAATTTTTTGTCACAGTTTTTTGGTATACATAGGGCCAGATGCAGATAGGTCAGCGGATCTTTAGATCTGATTTACGTTACGCCGCCGCAAGTTTTAGAGGCAAGTGCTTAATTCAGAAAGCACTTGCCTGTAAAGTTGCGCGGCGTATCGTAAATCCCCTGGCGGAATTCAAATTACGCGGCTAGGGGGCATGTCAAATTTAAATCAGGCGCGTCCCAGCGCCGAGCGAACTGCGCATGCGCCGTCCGCTAAATTTCCCAGCGTGTATTGCTTCAAATGACGTCGCTAGGACGTCATTGGTTTCGACGTGAATGTAAATTTCGTCCATCCGTATAAGCCGAACGCAAACGACGTAAAAAAAAAAACGCCGGGCGGTCGTTCATTTCTGAATCGGCGTAACTCCTCATTTGCATATTCCTCGCGTATACAAACGGAAGCGCCACCTAGCGGCCAGCGTGAGATTGCAGCCTAAGATCCGACGGTGTAAGTCACTTACACCTGGCGGATCTTAGGGAGATCTATGCGCAACTGATTCTATGAATCAGGCGCATAGATACGACCGACGGAACTCAGAGATACGACGGCGTATCAGGAGATATGCCGTCGTATCTCTATCTGAATCTGCCCCAAAGAAATTAAATAAAATGTGTGTCACGAGTACAGTATAGCACTTTTTATATATTTTTTTTCTTTTTTACATACTCTCATCAGAGTAGTTCAGTGTCACCATAGTGACACTGTACTAATCTGATTGAGGTGGGATTATTAGGATTTTTTTTTTACATTGCTATTGCTTATAACAGTAATGATCAGTGTTATAAGCAATAGTTCTAACTGTCATGAATGGCTTTCAATTATGACAGTTTGCTTACTATTGTGATCTATGATTGGCTACAGCTAATCCCATGGTACAGGGTGCCAGGTACCGTGTGATAGCTGTGGGCCAATCACAGCATCACAATAGTAAACAAGCAGCCATTCATGACTGTTTTGTTTACATGAAATCATGTCATGGTGCCTGTAGCTGCCACCTGCTTGCAGTAAATATAATGTGAGTGGGCGGCGAGTTATTAAAGGCATGGAGTGTTGATAGGCTTTGGGTTTCTGTTGATAGCATCAGTTTAAGAAGCTTCTAAGGTTATCAACAATTTATTGACAGGTCCATTTAACCTGCTTTTTACATTGCTTTAGACTTCTATGGAAATGTAAAATGTGTTTAATGTGAGCAAAAGCCCACCAGCAGGGCAATACTTGGCCTATTCATGACAAAGTGAAAGTTTTTTTTTTAATAGTAAACCCCCACCTATTGATACTCACCTTCATCATGCTGTCCCCCTGCTCCAGCCCTTCACTGGAGTCCTCACTAAACAAAAAGAATATGGAGGAGCAATTGACCTCCTAGCCTGTATTTTAGGATATAGTGCTTGGGCCTGATAGTCCAAGCCCGAAAACTGTCATGTTAGAAAGGGAAGGCCATTAACCCTGTGAAAGTGCCAACACATTCAGACATAGAGCTTACACAGGGTTAGGGCTCCCATTTATGAATGAGGAATAAGGCCCATGGGAAACACAAGGAAGGTGAGAGGTTGTTTCAGTGAGTGGTAGGTTGTGCTTTCAAGGGAATCTCTAATTTTCTTTGATTCAAGAAATTGTCAGTCCCATTAAATCCACTTTAAGTAGTCTTTCACTGTGACTGTCACACTGGTGCGGTGGCGGTATAGCGCCGCTATTTTTAACGGTATTCGGCAGCTAGCAGTGCATTTTTAACCCCCGCAATGGCCGAAAAAGGGTAAATACCGCGCACAATGCGCGGTTTCCCATTGCTGTCAATGGGAAGGAGCAGTTGAGGAGCGTTAAACACACCGCTCCTCTAACCGCTCCAAAGATTCTGCTAGCAGGACCCTCGGGCTTTCACACTGGGGAAACAGCAGCCACTGTTTAGGGTCGGTTTGCAGGCGCGATTTTTAGTGCCAAAACGATAATCCTGCAAACCGCCCCAGCTTGAAAGGGGTCTAAAGGAGCAAAGGAAATGTAAAGCCTCGTACACACGATCGGATATCTGATGGAAACTAATCCGATGGATTTTTTCGTCGGATATCCGATGAAGCTGACTTTCATCAGTCTTGCCTACACACCATCAGTCAAAAATCCGACCGTGTCAAAACGTGGTGACGTAAAACACTATGACATGCTGAAAAAAATGAAGTTCAATGCTTCCGAGCATGTGTCGACTTGGATTTTTGGCCGATGGACTTCCACAATCGTTTTTTTCTATCGTTTTTTTATCCATAGAAAAAATCAAAACATGTTCTATCTTTTTTCACCAATGAAAAACAAACCGATGGGGCCCACACACGATCGGTTTGTCCGATGAAAATAGTCCATCAGTCTGTTTTCATCGGACAAACCGATCGTGTGTACAGGGCTTACAAATCTACCTGTGCAGGGCCCCCCACACTGCAAGGGTAAAATGTTACTTCTTACTTCTGCTCCATCAATCTCCTCCTTTTCTCCCTCTGATTATATGGCACATTGGGCGCATATAACTCCCTTCCATTTTGTGAGCCTCCAGGTTTCTTTAGCAAGCAATAAGGAGTGATCAAGACACACACTGTGGGTAGTCCTTTGGCATCATCACAATACTAGCCAATCACACTGATTGAAGCAGCCTGCTGGGTGGGGAATAATTATAACTGCTATTCTGATACTTCTAGGCATAAAACGCAGTTAACCCTTGCAGTGCAGGGAATGACCTAATTTGAGTGTAGATTTTGTATGATTACTGGAGTTGTTTTTTTTTGCTATAATGTGCAAGCAGACACAGCATATTTGCATATTATGGCACCCTTACCTGTCAATGCGATTCTCTCCAACTGCGATGTCTGTGCTTCCCTTCATTGACAGTGCTTCCATCTTCACCCAGTCTTCTTCCAGCTTTAAGGTCTTTGGACATCTTGATACTCCCACACATGGATGGCGCACAAGGATTTATTTTGTCCTGGCACAGTATCATGAAGACTGTACACTGCTTATTCTGCTCAGTGCTCAGCATTTATGCCAAAAGAGACATTCAGAAAAGGCTGTCAGAAGTTTTTAACCAACTTTAGTTCCAGTGTTGTCTTTTCTCCAGACCACACTACATACACTGCTGTTGAGGAAAATTGTATTACCTCCAGATAAATACCTTGCAAACATATTTTCCTGTTAATATTAAGACCATTCCACAGCACATGCTGAAAACAAAATGCATGCATAGGTGGTAAGATTTGGCTTTGATGCCATCGCAATCCCAGTGCTGTAACTAGAATCATTGTACATATTTGTATTTCTTTCAACAAGCAGTGCAATAAACTTCAGTGAAGCACAGTAAATCCACAGACATTTCTGGAGATGTCTTTAGTTCAGTGTGGTAAAGCAGGTAACTGATTACAGGAAAAGGGGGTTGAAGGACTCTGATATCCTGTCCACAAACATGGAATTCCTCCATGCTTGAAAAAATTATAATAACAAAAAAATGGCAGCTTTAAAAGATAATTTATTATGCATTTTAAAATGGAATGGTAGTTTTTAATTACTGTAAATAACAAATTAAAGTATACCTACAGTAAAGACAAACCCCACTGTATCTTTTTTACTTTTGGATAGAGTGGAGAGGGATTAGAACACCTGTCAGTTTTTATTGCTGTCTGTGGCCCCTTTAGGTAGATTCGCCATTGTTGTTTGTCCTTTTTAGTGTCATCATTGAAAGTGAATGTAAAAGAAAACCCCAAATTGGTTCCCAGAACAGTAATAGAGGGGACATCTTCCAAAGGGGATACTAGTTCTGGTGATCTGAGGTGGCCCAATGGATTCCCTTAGTTTGCAGAGATGTCCTATGACTTCTTGTTTGTTTATGGAACAGGAAGTGAAGGTAAATCTCCACAATGGGACACAGAAGCCAAAAAAACTTACAACCCTCCCTTACTCTATCCAAAAAGAAACGAAATAAATACAAGTTTTGCCTATAGTTCTGCTTTAAAGGGGTTGTAAAGGTAAATGTTTTTTCACCTTAATGCATCCTATGCATTAAGGTGAAAAAACATCCGACGGTAGCGCCCCCCCCCCCCCCGAACTCCCCGTTTTACTTACCTGACCCTTCGAAAGTCCCGCGCGATCCACGTGATCCTCTTTGGTTCACAGCATGGCCGTTGAATGGCTAGGCTGGACGGATTGATAGCAGCGCAGCCATTGGCTGGCGCTGCTGTCAATCACAGCGGATAACGTGGCGCGCCGGGGGGCGGGGCCGAGTGATACAGTCGGCAGCTATGGCCGCCGCTGTATCACGGGAGAGCGCTCGCAAAAGCTTTCCACCATGCTCGCTCGCTCGCATGAAGGTGGAAAGCTTTTGCGAAGAAGGAGCCGAGACAGCCGCCGAGGGACCCCAGAAGACATCGTTCGGGGACACTCTGTGCAAAACGAGCTGCACAGTGGAGGTAAGTATAACATGTTTGTTATTTAAAAAAAAAAAACTTTGCCTTTAGTGTTCCTTTAAGTTTACTTTGGGCTTATTCAAGAAATAGGACCAAAGATCTAAATGCAAGTGCACAAATTCAACTTTACTTAGCACAAGAGGGTGTATGAGAGCCGTCTTAATGTACACTACTGAAGTTGTTCAGACTTCAGAAAATTTTCCTGTACTACTTCAAGGCGACTACTAGGAAAATTGTACCCATAGATTTCAATGAAAGTTGCCTCCAAGTTGAAGCAACTGAAGCAACTTTACAGGAAAAGAAAATAGTTTACCCAGGCAAACCCCTCCTTCCCACAGAGCTGATTATTCTGTGATTGGCCACAGCCAAAGTCGCCTGTCCTAGAGGCAACTTTAAAGTGGATGTAAACTCAAAAACATTTTTTTTTTTCATAATGTAGAGTATAAGATTTCCTATCATCTGTGCCCAGTCTTGCCACACAGAGTTAATCCAACTCTGAGCAATCCTCTTTTATTGTTCAGTGAAATAAAACTGACTTACAGAGAAAAACCTTAGTCCGTTCCGCCCCCTTGCTGTGAGTGACAGGTTATTTACATATTTTATGCACTAGCTTCAGACAGGCATTATTTTTTAATTCCCACCCCCCCCCCCCCACTCCTTTTCTGAAGTCACGTGGTTACTTTTCTGGATTTCGACTGGATGTTAGTGATCATAGCAGAATTTAGTGTTAGGAATACATAGAAAAAAAAATGCATGTTGACAAGGGGAGTGTAGAGGAGGGCGGGGAGTCTGACATCATGACTCCACCCACAGAGCTCCAGACAACAGATCCACCCACAGAATCTGCAGTTTTTCACTTCTTATAACAGACAGAGAGGAAACATTTGACAGGTAAGGATACATGCAGGTGGCATGTATATCCTTATAGATCAGCACAATGGCAGTAGTTTAGAAAGGATGAGAGTGGGTTTACATCCACTTTAAATCATGTTGGAAGTTGCTCAAAGTCACGCTAAAGTCGCACTGAAGTCACGCTGAATTCGCCTCCAAATCGCCTTGCAAATTCACGCTGTAAGTCGGGTTGCCCCTGTGTGAACCGGCACTTCATGTGACAACACTGAAGAAATTACACTTTGCTACAATGTAAAGTACAAATCATATGTGTATTTCCCAAAGACATATGATGCTATGATGCTGAGCATGTGCAATCAATTCTTTGGTTGAACATGTGAGGCCTGTTCTGAGTGGAATCCGTCCTGTTAAACCACTACAGTGGGGCAAAAAAGTATTTATTCAGCCACCAATTGTGCAAGTTCTCCCACTTAAAAAGATGAGAGAGGCCTGTAATTGTCATCATAGGTATACCTCAACTATGAGAGACAAAATGTGGAAACAAATCCAGACAGACAATCACATTGTCTGATTTGGAAAGAATTATTTTGCAAATTATGGTGGAAAATAAGTATTTGGTCACCTCTACAAACAGGCAAGATTTCTGTCTCTCACAAACCTGTATCTTCTTTTTTTTTTTTCAACTATACATTTTTTATTAATGTATCTTCTTCTTTAAGAGGCTCCTCTGTCCTCCACTCATTACCTGTATTAATGGAACCTGATTGTACTTGTTACCACTATAAAAGACACCTGTCCACAACCTCAAACAGTCCCACTCCCAACTCCACTATGGTGAAAACCAAATTAACTAAGGGTTATATAAGCTGTGCACTCACTACTTTACATTGTAGCAAAGTGTAATTTCTTCAGTGTTGTCACATGAAAAGAAATAATAAAATATTTACAAAAATGTGAGGGTGTACTGACTTTTGTGAGATACTGTAAATAGATAGGCTTTTTTTCAGGACTGTGGGGAATGCAGTTCCGTCACCTCCAGCGCTGAATATATGTAATTTCAAGGAATGCTGAAGGGTAGATTGATGCTGGCTGCTGGGGGATCTATTGTCGCCGGGGGAATGATAATGTTGCTGTGGGTCTATTGTTGCTGCCGGAACTATAGTTGCTGGAAGGGGGCCTGGCTGGCTGCAGGGAATTTGTTTTATTGCTTTTTTTCTTGTTAACATTAACACCTTCCATACAAATTACTTATCACCATAACATAATGCTTGATTCTGTATTCTCTAAAGAGGGTGGTACTAGGGGGTGGGGAGTGGGGGGAACCAAGGGATGGTGCTTAGAGGTGGGAAAGGGGCAGAGGCAAGGGGTGATTCAACTGGGGGGGAGGACCTGCACCTATTCTCTGAGGAAAAAAAGCCCTGGATAGATAGAAAGATAGATATTCTTTCTTCTTCTTTCTTCCAGCCTCCTCCATATATTAGCATACTCTTGTACGTGTTCATTTTGCAAATAACGAGGAGAGCATCCTTATTTTATTAACCTATGCCACCATATAAATATGACTTAGTGTGTGCATATAGGCAAAGCAATATAGGTTATTGCTGAATGTCTTGCGAGAAGTTTTTCTTTTACAGTAAAGCACTTTGTTCTTCAGAAGCTGACAAATTGTTGCTTTAATCTTTTAACACTTGGTATTTGCAAACTAATAAAAAGGAATTGATTTATTTCAGCAAGGCACAGTGCAAAGCGTGTTGCATTGTAGAGAAAACTATTAGAGTAAATGTTTCAGTTGGTATTTCTGTTAGATTATACTTCATGTCTATGTCACCAGCAGTTAGCGGTAAGGAAAAGAATATTACTGAGGAGGATATAAATCATTCTTTGTTATACCCTTATAATTCTGTGATGTCTGCGGGAAATACAGTTTTCACCTGACAGCTTTCTGCTTTGCTTGAGCCGTATGTGTTACCTGTTATTGAACTCCTCATTTCCACTGTCTGTTAAGAAATAAAGCACTGATGTCCTGCTGCCTAGATGGAGTCATAGATGCTAAGTAATGAGCTATTGGAAGCTGAACAGACAGGACTCTGGTAGACCGTGTCCCGGGCTTTTCAACTTCTTGTACGAAATAAGTTCAAATATAGTCTTTTGACTGCAATGAGATGGACAACTGGAGTGCATGATGTATAGATGTATGTTAAATGGTGGCTACATTTATACTTTATAGTACATTTCTACTCGTGAAATATTGTACTCTGTGACCAATTTTCATTCTAGTAATGTTTTACCTAGTATTTTATTTATATTATGGGACTGTATACAGAAATTGGCACTTATAAAGAATGACCAAACACAATGTAGTGGGGTAAACTTGGCCGCAGGCCTTTATTATTGGTATTTACCATATAACAACTTTTTATTTCATCAACATATACCATTCATAGTCACCAATTGTAAACACAAAAAACCTAATCACTTAAAACCACACACAGTAACCAACCCAGCCACTACGACTCGGGTTGGTACACTTATACTATTTATTAAATAACCCCCTTTTGTTAGATGAGAAAAACACAAAGGGGTTGGTAACCACATAATAAATAAGGCCGCAACAAGGGAGGGGGGGAAGCTCACAAGGTAGGGTCTTGAGGAAACTGGTCAGAGCGGGCTTGTTTCACTGCCCTAAATAACCTTTCCCCTTTCTAGAATGTTCTCTGCTGACATGTGACCAAACCTCTGACCTACCATTGGTTTCCTGGCTTACCTCACGACCCTATTAACCTTACAGGTGAGGGATAAAGTACCCGCCCCCATGCTAACCTAACCTCATTAACTAACAGGTGTGTGGAGGGGGACTTGAAACCTGCCTTCTGTAACATTCCCATGCGCTTGGGGGCCTTAAAACAGCCCCCCTCACTCCCATTCTATCTTGTATACTCTGCAAGATTAGCATTGTCTGCCAGTTTACTGGTTCCTTTGTGGGGCCAGCCTATTGCACTGCCTCTAGCTTCTGTACCACCCACTGCTATAACATGCACACACATAGTACAAGGTGGAGCACAGACCTGTGCACTGCTTGTTAACTTTGGCAAATAACATTAGTTAAAATAAACACAGCAATGCTCTTAGTATAGTGAGGTGATTTATATGCATTGATAGTTAAGGTTTAGTTATATTTTAAAATGAAGCCCCATACACACTATCAGTTTTCCTGCAGGCTTTTCTCTTCAGGTTTACCAAAACCATCTAATATGAGGTCAAACCTTAAGAGTTTCAATTTGTATGCAATCAGGCAGGCCCTTGCACTACATGGTTTTGGTAAACCTGAAGAGAAAAACCTGCAGGAAAACTGATAGTGTGTATGGGGCTTAATACTTGATGGAAAACATTTTATTTTTGTTAGCGTGAAGAAGGGTTAGAACCTTTGAGATCCTACTGGGGCCACCCACCGACCACCAATATAAGAGGGTCTCCCCATTGACCACCAATGTAAGGAAAGCATTACTTAGGGTGGCACACTATCAACCAATGCATTATTTATCTGAGGGTTCAGAAACAGGTCCGTGGCGATCTACCCAATGATTGAATCCATGTGATGGGTAGATCATGATCAACTTGGTACCAACTCCCAGTGTGTACAGCAACACTCTATGGACTGCCATTCTATGGAATATTCCCATGTAGAGCAGGGGAAGGCTGTATGAATCACAGCAGTGGCTTATGACATGGAGTAGAGAGTGTATGGACTCTTTGTTTTCCATCAAAATGGAAAGTAGTCCTTTAGCTTTGGAGATCTACAAAGTGTGTTCCTTGGCCTTCATTATGCTGTTTATTCACTAAGGTTCTCTAACAAACCTCTGAGGGCTTCACAGGACAGCTGCATTTATACAGGGATTAAGTGACACACAGGTGACTCTATTTACTAATTAGCTGGCTTCTGAAGGCAATCGGTTCCACTAGATTTTAGTTAGGGGTATCAGAGTAAAGGGGGCTGAATACAAATGCACGCCACACTTTTCAGATAATTTATTTGTAAAAAAAAAATGAAAACCATTTATCATTTTTTTTCCACTTCACAATTATGTACCACTTTGTGTTGGTCTATCACATAAAATCCCAATAAAATACATTTACGTTTTTGGTTCTTACATGACAAAATGTGGAAAATTTCAAGGGGTGGGAATACTTTTGCAAGGCACTGTATATACTGTATATATATATATATATATATATATATATATATATATATATATATTTCATTTATGCTTCAGCTTACTCATTGCATTGATATATTTTCTATGTTGAAAAGTGTTAACATTCCTTAATAAAAACAGTTATGATATAGAATGGAAAATAACATGAAATAAGTTCACCTAATAGCACACACCTCTGACTGCATATACTAACTATACCTTTGCTTCTTGCTTGAAATACTAATTCCAGGTATGGGTGGGAGTGCATTTGACTCTCTCTCTTCCAACAATGCGGCGTGTGGTCCTTAAACAATCTTTCAGATGATAAGGATTGTCTGTAGATCTGTAAGTCTAACTTTTTAATTTTTTTGATTCTGAACAGTGGAGAATGATCCCTATACTCCCGTCCACACGTGGTTTGTTGCTGATAGACAAACTAAAAGCTTATCTATGAGCAGTTATTGTGTCTTGTGAATACAAATGACAAAGTACCATGATTTCTAAAGAGAGCCCCAGCGTCGCTTCCCAGGAATGGAATTTACATGAAGGAGAGAGGTTTGGCAGCATCAACAGATCATTTCTAGGAATTTCTAGGCCAGAACAAAACAAAAAAGACACATGGAAAAGACTTTTTATGGTGCAAAACATATACATTTTTAATTTTTAAATTGTATTTAATTATCAGTTTGGTGTTCAACCTGCTTTTGAAAGCTAAAGAAAAGTAAAAGTTGAATAGCTGCAAAAACTTTGCTTTCCTAAACAGAATGCTTTTGTTATATGAAATGAGTTTTTCTTGTCATGCCGATAGTATTAAGGCTGCAAATGGCACAGCAATACATCATTGTGCTTTGCACTGCTAAATGGGTTACATACTGTACATTCTTCTGTTTTATAATAGCAGAGAGATAATACATCTGGGTATGCATCTGCACACACCAAAGGGCCGTGGAGGCCTTCATTTCCTTGCAGTGCTGACTGGCTAGATAAATTCACAAGGGTTCTTCATCTCTCGCTTATGTGAACAATGCCCTGATTTTATTGTCCACCTTTATGCTTAATTGGGGAGGAAATAACAATACTGCCGTTCTAACAAACTACATAAGCTAAAATTTCTCTACATATTATTGCTGTAGTAAAATTTAGGTATTGGAAGCAAATGAATGATCTGTGTTCTTTGGAAAAAGTAAAATGTTTTTGCATTTCAAGGACCAAAACTCCTAGATATATAATTAAAGTTACAGAACTTTGCTTTCTCTGTGTCAGAGATTTATTTTAGATATTCTTTTTAGAATGGTGAAGACTGTCACCAAGAGTGAAAGCGAGGAAAAATCTGCCAGAACATTAATAGAGTAGATATCTTCTGATGGCTCATATGTTTCAGTGACAGATGTCAAATGGCGCATACACATGACCGGTTTCTCCGTCTGAATAAATTCTGCTCAAGCTGTCTTGCATACACACGGACACACCATTCCGAGGTGACATACAACACTACGACAAGCCCAGAAAAATTAAGTTCAATGCTTCTGAGCATGTGTCAAATTGTTTCCGAGCATGCATGTTTTTTTTCTCCGTCGGAATTCGATACAGACTAACGGAATTTTCAATAGAATTTTTTTCCGTCTGGCTTTTTTCATCGAAAATTTCGGCATAAGAGGACATTTCCCTCACTTTGGAGATATTGCTCCTCACTTCCTGTTGCATCTAAAGGACCGGAAGTGATGGAAAGTCTTCCCAATGGGACACCGTTTTGAAAATTGGCAGTGTTTTTTTTTTTGGCTATGTTCGCATCTTTGCGGTGCATTCACATGTATTAATGTGTGTTGTGTTAGGGCAGCCCAGTCTCTATCCAAGAGGATGATTTGAAGTAGTACAATTTTTGGGTCATAAATTGGTAGGCATGAGGAAACCACTCTCCCCCCTCATTGAGACAGGGGGAATGGTAAAAAGTACCGTATTTTTCGCCGTATAAGACACAGTTTTTCTACTCCAAAAAATGCAGTGAAATGTCCCTGCGTCTTATATTGTGAATGCTGACAGTCACTGCACCCCCCTCCTTCGCCGCCGTGTCAGAATCCCTCTCTCATAGGAGAGAAGACAGGACATGTGATGCATTCCTAGCAGGGGCATACCAAGAGGGAGTGGGGGGGAGACGTTTTGCACCCGGGTGTCAAAACATGGGGGATGTCAGTAGCAGTGCAATGGGGGTGCGCTCCGCACCTAGATCGGGTGTCACCCGCCAGAGGTGACACCATCCTGAAGGCAGTGAGAGCCTTTGCTGTTTTTTTTTTTTTTCAGCCGAACCCCCCCCTCCCTTTCAGGGCCGTGGTCTAGTCCTGTCTGACTTCCTGCTCCTTCCACCGCAGCTGCTGTGCTCTGAATATGTCACCACAACGAATTCCTAGCAGTCATGGGTGCTCAACCTGTGGCTCTCCAGCTGTTTCAGAACTACAATTCCCATGAGGCATTGCAAGCTACTGACTGTTACAAGCATGACTCCCAAAGGCAGAGGCATGATGGGACTTGAAGTTCTGCAACAGCTGGAGAGCCACAGGTTGAGCACCCATGTAATACCTAGCTGCTTCCTGGGTACATCTGAGAGCCAGCCAGCCAGCCAGAGGGGATTATAATGGCAGTGTCTTCCACTGCCTGAGGTGAGCTGTTGATAAGGGGGCGGGAGGTGTGAGCTGGCATGGTATCCATTGCTCATCACCTGAGCTAATGTGATAGAGGCTTAAGCTGTGTTTGTGTCTGTCCTGCCACCCTGAGCTGATCTGGGAAGGGGAGGGGGAGGTTGCTGTGTCCACCACCACCACCAGATATAGTGTAGCTGAGCTGATTTGATAGGTGGGGTGGTATTGCTGTGTGTTCACCACCCACCTATATTAGTAGTATAATATTAAATATTTTTTTCTTGTTTTTCTCCTCTAAAACCTAGGTGCGTCTTATGGTCAGGTGCGTCTTATACGGCGAAAAATACGGTAGGTCTAATTTAAATTAGAAAAGCAGGCATGGACTGATGATGTGCACATTTTGGCATTTGCCTGAAAGGTTGTTTGCCTTGTAAACTGGTAAAAGCCAATGTAGGCCGCTCAGGCTTGTTTGGATAGGTTTTGACAAATACAGCAAAATGTACTACTGACTAAACACAGACATAAATGAGTACATAATCAGTATTGCCATACAAAGCTGGGAAAACTGCTTACATCTACGCAGATGGCCTGGAGTGCTTACTATACCTGGGCTGTTGTTTACTGCCAGTCTGACCACTGTAAAAGCTCCTCAAAGTTGTTTCATTTCCTATGTAAACTGTTGAATTGGATATTTTACTGATGGAGTCCTACCAAATAAACATAATTTTAGTGTGTTCGAGCGAAGTGGTACTTGCTGCTGTTTTCTTCTGACAAAACACAATACGATTTCTCTGTTTAAGCGAGAATTCCCTTGTTTATACTACAGAGGAAGAAATTGCAGGGAGCAGATTCTTGGAGAAAATCTGTGTAAACATTTTAGTAGCACGTGGCCATCTTCTCATTCTTCACTTTACAACTGCAATTCAAGAAATGCTTTTTTGGCAGAAAAATAAAACAAAATATAGCAAAAAGTATTTCAAAATCATACTATTGTTATTATTTCAGCATTGCTACAAAGGCTACGGTATCAGCAACAAAACAACAAAAAAACATTGGCGTGCGTTAGTTGGGTAAACATTGTGTATGTTTACTTAGAAACCTGAGTGTTTACAAATATAACACAGCATGAAAAAGTAACACAATCACAATTACACACACTAAACTGTATGTAAACATTAAACTGAAACTTTAGTCAGAAAATTAAAGTGACACTAAAGGTTCCTTTTTTTAAATAAAAATAACAAACATGTCATACACACCTCCACTGTGCAGTTTGTTTGGCACAGAGTGGCCCTAATCATCCTCTTCTGGGGTCCCACGGTGGCTCTTGCGGCTCCTCTCCGCATTAGATAACCCCCTCTGGGAAGCTCTCTCCCGAGGGGGTTACCTTGCGTGCACTCTCCCAAGTCATTCATTCCACGACCATAGCTGCCGAATGCATGACTCAGCCATGCCCTCTGGCGCCTGCGTCATTGGATTTGATTGACAGCAGCGGGAGCCAATGGCTGCGCTGCTATCAATTTATCCAATCAAGAGCCGGAAACCCGTGGAGAGAGCGATGGCGGCTACTCGCCCATGGAAATTTGGGGCTCAGGTAAGTAAAACGGGGGGGGGGGGGGCGGACACTGCAAGGTGTTTTTTCACCTTAATGCATCCTATAACTAGGAGTGACTAGGAGAGAAGCCATATAATTTTTCCTACATTGTAGGAAGAAACGATATGGCACCTCTCCTCTGACAGCACAGAGATTTGTGTGTTTACACACACAAATCCCTGTGCTGGCTCTCGTGCACGCGATCGTGCGTGGCCAGCAGTGATCGTGCCCGTCGGCCTCACGCATCGGGTCCCCCGCCTCCAGCAGCGCTCACCCTTCGGTGGCCAAAAACGGTTACGGGATTTCGCCCCAGGAGAGCCATTGTGTCGCACAGTATATCTGCGTGACACAGTCGGCAAGTGGTTAACCACTTCCCATCCGGGCCAATTCTGGCACTTTGCTCCTACATGTAAAAATTATAATTTTTTTTGCTAGAAAATTACACAGAACCACCAAACATTATGTATGTTTTTCTAGCAGAGACCCTAGAGAATACAATGGCAGTCATTGCAACTATTTATCTAGCATGGTATTTGCGCAGCAATTTTTCAAACACTTTTTTTAAAAAAAAAACTGTTTCATGCTTTAAAAAAAACAAACATTAACGTTAGCCATTTGGCATACTATGAAAGATGATGTTACACCAAGTAAATAGATACCTAACATTTCGCCCTTCAAAATTGCACACGCTCGTGGAATGGTGCCAAACTTCGGTACTTAAAAATCCTCATGGGCGACGCTTTAAATTTGTGTTTTGAGTTACTGAGGAGGTCTATGGCTATAATTATTGCTTTCACTCTAACGTTTGTGGCGATACCTCACATGTGTGGTATGAACACTGTTTTCATATGTGGGCGGGACTTACATATGTGCTCGCTTCTGCATGCAAGCTATCGGGGACAGGGGCACGTTAAAAAATAATCATTTTATTGTTAATTCTACCTTAAACTTTTTACTTTGACACTTTAATTATTTTTTTTTTTTAATTGTATCACTTTTATTCCTAATACAAGGAATGTAAACATCCCTTGTAATAGGAATAAGCATGACAGGTCCTCTTTACAGTGCGATTTGGGGTCAATAAGACCCCACATCTCACCTCTAGGCTGGGAAGCCCTAACCCCCCCCCCCCAAAAAAAAAAAACGATCTCAGCTTCCCAGCCGAGGCGGCACCGTTTTTTTTTAATGCAGAGGCCAGGAATGATGTCATAACATCGCACCTGGCCTCTATGGTAGGCATCCGGTGCCGGCAGGTCTGTTCTCTGACTCACCAATCACAGCGGTGAGTCGGTAGAAGCACTGGAGGGCAGCCTGTAAGGACGTGGCGGAACAGCCGCTATGATTGTTTTTAGGGTGCACAGGATCGCCGGCTGCAGGCATCATTCAGATATCCCCACTCAAAGTCAAGGACGTCCATAGACTATACTGTAGCTGCTGACTTTTAATAAAAGGACACCTTCCTGTCCAGGAACCCGGCGATGTCCTCACCCGGGATATCGGGTCCCTGGCACTGCCATGTTTACTAAGGGAAACCAGCTGTGACTCTTGTGCTGGCTAATTGAACAAAACGCACAACCTAGTGTAAGTGATTGCAGTCTGGTATGTTTTTGTGCTACATTGTGTGCCTTACCATAGCATATTAACCTGTGCTAAGTGGCTTCAATAAATTCCAGCTGGTGCACTCATAAAATCTCATTGTAAACATTCCTTTAAAATGTAACTCAAATAAACAGTCATATAAGTCTGTGTTTACTGATGTGCAAATGGTGCAGTTAAGTATGGATTGTGATTTCCCTGTTATAATGCCACTTGTCCTTTCTTTTGGTGGTATTGTCTTCCAAAAACTATTATCACAACGTTGTGATTTTATTTATGCACCTGAGTCACCTTATCTGCACTGTTTGCATATTCATTCAGTTCACCTTTGGATGCACCTTATCTTAGCATTTATAGCGATTTTTAGCTTTCAGTCAGTCTATTTGCACATTCATTTATCAATTATACTCTTTTGGTTATTTATACATTTTACCACTTACACCATTCTATGCTATTGGAGCGCAACACCATTTTTTCCATGTCTCACTGTGGGTAGTGGTTGGCCCATACGGTAGTTGCCGCACCTTTACCCTCTGCACACATAGTTTCCACTGTAGCACAGGAATAACCACTTTACCCAAGGAAGGGTTATAACCCCTGACAGTTTTTTTTTTCACCATCTGTGTCCCATTGCAGAGATTTCACTTCACTTCCTGTCCCATAGCCAAACAGGAAGTGAAAGAAAATCCATGCAAGTTAACGGAATCCCTTGGGGACACCCAGGTCACCAGAACTAGTGTCCCCATTGAAAGATTTCCCCTCTATTACTTTTCTGAGGACAACCCAAAATGTGGGATTTTCTTTAAGGCCCCATGTATGGTGCTGCTGCTAAATGGACGTTCAGAGGCAGTTGGACGCTTTTTTCAACTGCCCCTGAACTCATTCAATGTTATATTATGTGTGTATGTGCACAGGGTTGTTTATAGTAGTTTCTAGGCAGTTGAGTTTAGAGGCTTTTTTTTGGAGAACAAAAAATGAGTTCAGACGCTGAGTTTAGAGGCATTTCAAGCACTAAATGCAGCTAAACGCGGTAACCCCTGTTTAGCCGCATTTTGTTTATAGGCGTTTTTAGTTTTTAGCTATTTAAAAATATATATATATATATATATATATTTTAAACGCTTCTAAACGCAAATGCGGCAAAACACAGCCAAACGCGACATGTAAATGCGGAAAAATAGAGGTTTTAAACGTGGGTTACTGTCTGTCAAGTTAAATAGTTCATGAGAGGTTGTAAAAACGTCCCGTGTACATAAAGTAAACAAGACGACTAGAGAGGGTGAATCTCCTTAACGGGGGGCACAGACAGCAATAAAAACGGACAGGGGGACTAATCCCTCTCTGCTCTATCCAAAACTAAAAAAAAGTTTTGCCCTCTTCATGACCAGACCATTGTTTGTGATACAGCAAAAAAACGGCATGGGGTCACCCCCAATCCATACCAGACCCAAAGGTGTGGCGTGCCCCAGTTACCTGGCCCCCCCATCCCCAGCTGAATGGGTATCGGTGTACAAAAGTAATAAACACAAGAGACAGTTTTTGACAAATCCTGAAATAATATTTTTTTTAAATAGTGCCCCCCATCCCCAGCTGAATAGGTATCGGTGTACAAAAGTAATAAACACAAGAAACGTTTTTTGACAAATCCTAAAATAAAAAAAAATAAAATAGATTAAT
This sequence comes from Rana temporaria, assembly GCF_905171775.1. NCBI lineage: Eukaryota > Metazoa > Chordata > Amphibia > Anura > Ranidae > Rana > Rana temporaria. The sequence goes on from NC_053489.1 coordinate 327,120,413, forward strand.
AGGTATCGGTGTACAAAAGTAATTAACACAAGAGACAGTTTTTGACAAATCCTAAAATAAAAAATAAAAAAATAGTGCCCCTCGATGTAAGTCAATCGTCAATCACGCCCCCCGCCGGACCCGAAAAATATAAAAAACTTAAAACACTCTCACCTCCTGTCGTATACCTGCTCTGCACTTAAAAATGTCTTATATAGGTAAGGGGCGGGGCCACCTGACTATGTCACCCGGTGGCATAGTCTGACGTCATCTGCCATTTTTGTTGTACGGGATGTAAGAAAATCGATGTTGTATCTTAGTGCAGACTTCTGAGAAAATCAGAAAACCAATCACACAAGTAGGAAATTACATACCTTTAGGGGTCGGAGGGTTCTGTACACCATCTGTGTACAGAACAACTCCAGGTAGCCATATTGCATTTTACAGAGAATTATACCTCTGGAGTTTTTCAAGGGTAAGGTAATTTTTAAGAACAATTACAATACGACTTGAGTCACAATTGTATATGTTATATTATATATTTTTTATTTGCTATTGCTATTTTTGCTAAAAGTGGAGTTACCCTTTAGTTGTTTTTTTTAGGGACGTTAGGATACACAGGGTGCATACTAGTTTCTCTTATTGATTAAAGTGCATTATATTTATTCTTCTTACCTATTATTCCTATTTTGCATATGCTATATTTTGTTCTCTCTCTTTTAATTTGTAACTAATTATTCAGACCTTTGATTGATTGTTCAGGGGTGGGCAGATCCTTATTTTGTGCTTAGCTCAGTATGGCTGCTTTATTGCTATATACTTCATACAATTACTGGTCTCATTTCTGTCTTACTAACGTTGGTGCTGATTTCTTAATGCTTTCCTGGGGGCAGGAGAAGGATTGGCATGGGGTAAACACTGATTGGCTGGTAGCAGTCGGCCACAAGGAGAGAAAGTTCTGAGCACTGAGTACTGAGAACACGTTAGGAGCTCTTTTTTTATCAATAGTTTTTTATTGTTTTGCAATAAAGTCAAGAGAAGTGAATGTATACATAGTTAGGAGCTCTTATTAGCGTTTGTGCATGGAGAGAGAAAGGAGGTCCTGTTGTGACCCAGCAAATGAAATAAAAGAAAATACTGGAGAACAAAGAATCTGGTGTGTGAAGAGAAACAACATTTTGAAAGACTGCAGAGCCAGAGGAAAAGGCATGCAAGTCAGGAGATTAATAGTTTATTACTGCTAGTGGAAGATTATATACAGATAAAAGTACTTTAAGATTAGCATCGTACTATATGAAAGTAGAAATAAGAGAGATTTATTATGTGAGTGGTGGAGAAAACAGGTACAAAGTAAAAAAAATGCCAAATACTCCAGGGAAGTAATTTATGTGGCAACTAATACAAAAGCTCAGTTAAAATAATTTAGTGGTTCCTACCAACTCTGCAGCTTAAGAAAATATTATATTTCTTTTAGTTAAAAAAATAGTTATATGATATATGGATTTAAAGTAAAAATGAGAAAATTCTAGTAAAGAACGTAGCCTTCTCTATATGTCTGACACGTAGATGGACAGTGTAGGCACAACCCTTGATGTGGATAGACTGAATTTTGCCTTAGTTCACAAAGCTAATATACCAGAAAAAGAGACCTTTTTTTTTTTTTAAAAAGGGACAGTTGTTTCCAGCTGATTCCAAAGAGATATTTTAATTCCGAATATTAAAATATCTCTTTGGAATAAAAGTAATTAAAAAAAAATGCTGACATGCAGGGTTTTTATAACAGAAGGGACTCGAGTGGTCTCCTCTGTCATAAATGCCTCTCCTACCCTTGCGCCAGTGTTCATTTTGACATCACATTTTTGATTTAGTTATAGTCTTTTAACTAAAATGCCATTTTAGTTTTAGTCGTAGTTACGTTTTTTGACTAAAATGTCATTTTAGTTTTAGACGTATTAATTATACGAGTTGTTTTAGTCATATTTTAGTCGGCTAAAATATCCAGTACATTTTAGTCTACTAAAATCTAATGGGTTAAATTTGAATACATTATTTCTTTAGAACTCCCAAACATTAAATACTCCTGGAGTAAAAATCTAATAATGTGTTATTATTTATGGTATTAAGGTTTGAACATGCACTACAGACACAGATTTTTAGTCAACTAAAATAGTTTTAATTTTTTCTTATGAAAAAATTGTTTTAATTTAGTAGACGGAAATATTTTAGTCAACGAAATGAACACTGCCCTTGCACAGCTCAGACCATATTTACAGCATCCTGCTTGCATATGCATGGGAGTGATGACATAGCGGCTCAGCCATTAACACAGCCAAAGAGACAAAACCCAGAAGGAAGACCAGGTGAAGATGGAAGCGTCAAGACCAGTGGGAACATTGACAGAATAGTCCTGGAGGGCTCAGTTTTGACATGTAATGCCCCGTACACATGATAAGAATTTCCGATGGAAAAAGTCTGACTGAAATTCTGACTGTGTGTATGCCCCATCAGAGTTTTTCCATCGGATATTCCGAGGAATTCCGTCAGAGTTTTAGATAGAGAACATGTTCTCTTTTTTTCCGATGGAATTCCGATTTGAGTTTGGCCGGACAAAAGCCTGATCGTGTGTACGGGGCTTAAGTCTCCCATATGCAAACCAGCACATTATAGCATAGACCTTTAGGGGACCCATTTCTTAAGCTTTTTTTTTTGCGGACATTAATACTACTTTAAAGTTTTGTGAATTTAAAGTGGTTGTAAAGGTTGAAAGTTTTATCTTAATGCATTCTATACATTAAATTGTTGATAAACCCAGGACCCTGCATTCACTATATTTGGTCTCCCACAGTACACAGAACATGGAAATGCAATTTTTTAAGTAAATATAAACAGCTAAATACCTTTTTTAATCACAATATATAGCAATCTTGTCTGGTAAAAGCTTGTAGGAGGAGGAGTTTTCATTCTCCCCTGACTGTCCTATGAGGCTGCAGGACTCCTGACCCTCTATCTGGATGGTGCTAATTGGTCCTGTGCTGATCACATACACCCTCCCAAGAGAAAAAAAAACTGTCTAGCAATACACAACAAACTAAGCATGTGAAGAGTGACTTCAAAAGCTTTGTCTTATCAGGAGATAGACTAATGAAAGTGAAAGAAGGGGAGGATCAGAGAAGACAGGATCAAACATCCTTTTTACACAATGTACAGGAGTTTAACAAACATGCTTTACTGCATATACAGACTGATTTTACCATTGTGGGTTTACTAACAGTTTACCCACTTGCACTTTTACCCTCTTCCTGCACAGGCCCATTTTCAGTTTTCAGCGCTGTCGCACTTTAAATGACAATTGTGCGGTCATGCAGCTCTGTACCCAAACTATTTTTTTTATCTTTTAATAGAGCTTTATTTCGGTGGTATTTAATCAACACAGTTTTTTTTTTTTTTTTTTTTTAATAAATGAACAAATAAAGACAGAACATTTTGAAAAAACAGAACAAAACTTTTTCATAGTTTGTTATAAAAATGTTCATAGTTTGTTATAGGTAATTTTTCTCCTTCACTAATATGCGCTAATGAGGCTGAACTGTTGGGCAGTGATAGGCTACACTGTTATGCACTGATGAGGCGGCACTTATGGACACTGATGGGCACTGATGTTTAAAGGGTGGAAACCTTGCGCCAAATGTTATTTAATACTATAGATCTTAGTAAGTGTATAGCTGCTCCCCAATTAGCAATGTCAGAAACACTGTGCAATTAGAAAAATAAGTGATAGGGGCACTGAAAACCTAAATTGTGTACCTGTTAATAAACAACCATATTACATGAAATAAAGTGCAAAAAAAGTGTTGCGTGAGGTATCCAGTACCTACCAAAAACAATACTCAGCTGTGAAATATTGTATAAATAATATAAAGTGCAACAAATCATATGGCAAATGTGACTCAAATGGTGACTCAAATCTTGATAGCAGAAATGAAAAGAAATCCTTTACCATGAACTTAAAACACCCATAAAAGTGCTCTGATATGAAAACTGCTTACCAGATGAATACGACCTCTTTAACCGCTTGCCGCTCGCCGCACGCAGATATACATCTGCTGCATGGCACGGGCAGGCAAAAGGATGTACCTGTACGTCCCCTTTAAGAAGTGGTTGATCTCTGTGAGGGTGCCCGTGGGTCCCGTGCACTCGATCGCCCGTGGCATACCCGTGATCGTCTCACGGAGAGATAGAACGGGGAGATGTTGGTGTAAATACAACATCTCCCCGTTCTGCCTAGTGACACTGTCACTGATCGTGTTTCCTGTCATCGGGAAAATGATCAGTGACGTGTCACAGCAAGCCACGCCCCCTACAGTAAGAATCACTCCTTAGGGAACACTTAACCCCTACAGCTCCACCTAATGGTTAACCCCTTCACTGCCAGTGTCATTTTCACAGTAACCAGTACATTTTTTTAGCACTGATCGCTCTAAAAATGACAATGGTCCCAAAAATGTGTCAAAGTGTCCGATGTGTCCGCCATAATGTCGCAGTCACGATAAAAAACGCAGATCGCCGCCATTACTATTAAAAAAAAAATATTAATAAAAATGCTAAAAACTTTCCCCTATTTTGTAAACGCTATAACTTTTGCGCAAACCAATCAATAAACACTTATTGCGATTTATTTACCAAAAATATGTAGAAGAATACGTATCGGCCTAAACTGAGGAAAACATTTTTTTTTATATATCTTTTTGGGGGATATTTATTATCGCAAAAAGTTAAAAAATATAGATTTTTTTTCAAAATGATCTCTCTATTTTTGTTTATAGCGCAAAAAATAAAAACCGCAGAGGTGATCAAATACCACCAAAAGAAAGCTCTAATTGTGGGGAAAAAGGACGCCAATTTTGTTTGAGAGCCACATTGCACGACCGTGCAATTGTCAGTTAAAGCGACGCAGTGCCGAATCACAAAAAGTGGCCCGGTCATTTAGCAACAAAATGGTCCGGGGCTTAAGTGGTTAATTTAACCTCCCTGGCGGTATGATTCTTTCAGAAAAAACATGCTGAAAGCGGTACCATTATTTGCAAGGAAATTTGGCGTTTTATACTGTAGGCCTGTGATTTTTAGGAATAACTCACTTTAATCTGACCAAACAAGATTCTAATAGGCATCCCGGGTATGACATTTTTTTTAAAACAAAATTATAAATTATAATATAATAAATAACTATAAATAATTATAACAAATAATAATATAATTATAATAAAAATTATTCAATAATGTAATCAAATCAAAATCACTGAAATTTGCTCAGTTGCAGAATTGTCGTTGTCATTATTTTTTTTTTTTATGACAAATTTCCCCACAAATCGCTATCGCACAATTCTGCAAGTGATTATAATTTATTATCGCTGTTTTCTAGCTGATCTAAAACTATTTTTGACATAAAGGGACACTTTTGGTTGCTATGGACAATCTACAGTTTTCAGGCAGAAAGAAAGGTTTTTATTATATAAAAGTACATGTAGGGCACTGGGCAGACCACTAGGGACAAGGGGGGTGTGTTTTTTTTTTACATACAGTACTGTAATCTATAAGATTACAGTATACTGTATGTATAGTGTTTGTTTACTTTTTTAAATTTGGCGCCGTTCTCCGTCCCCGTGCGTCGTAACGTCGCAGGGAACGGAGATCGGCGGCACAGGAGGACGCTGTGTGAATCGAGCGAGGTCCCGCTCGCTCACACAGCGCGGTGGCATCGCTGGATCCAGGGACAAGGTAAGTAAAAACTCCCTGTACATCCAGCGAGGCAAGCCCGAGTCTGACTCGGGGTTACCGATCCTAGCCCAAAAATCTCACCCCGAGTCAGACTCGGGAACACCGCCCAGGAGGTTAAAAGAAGGTCTATTGCGCTGTAGGGAAATCCTGATAGGAACCCTTGGTTAATTAGATGAAATCTCTGTATTGTGTCCTCCTTTCCTCCAAATTATCTCATAAGGAAAACAAAGGGACAATCAATAGCGCAACATCGTTTAATAATTACAATTTGTACAAACAAACATCAGAATGCCTGCTTACATTTGTAAGTGCCTTGGCCTGGCACTGAGGATAGCTAGCATGAATTGCAATATGGGGGCTGCTCACCGCTGGGCTCACATCCAATCTGGCGTGTGTTCCACTCGTGCTGGGAGAGAAACCAGAAGCTGGGACTCGGGAACTAATGTGAACGAAAGCGCCTCGACGTACGTTTTGTGAGAATCACGTCATCAGGAAGCATCTATTGACTGACGGGCTGCACTGATGGGCACTGATGAGGCGGCACTGATCAAGCTGCACTCATAGGCGGCACTGATATGTAGCACTGATTGGCACTCATAGGTAGCACTAATGGGCACTGATAGCCGGCACTAATAGGTGACACTGATGAACAACGGTAGGCGGCACTGATGGGCACTGATAGGTGATACTGATGAGGAGGCACTGATGCGCTTGATGCACTTCTTTTACAGGTAGGCTATTGGGTAAAAGTGACCCTGTCATTACATTAATTGCGGATGCTAACAGACACCCCCACAGAAAGAAGTAACTTAGCTGAATTTTGGCATGTCCAGATACAGTAACAGATCTCCTTTTATTACATCTGTGTATTAGGGGCATTAGTTATACTGTATCAGATTAGACCCCATAAAATGAAACTGAATTTATGACTATGTCTGGCACGAAAGTGTTTTCATGGTGATCTGGGTGGTCTAAAAAAAAGGCCTAATTAAAATCAAAACAAATAACAGCACACAACACACAAGCCTTTGCCTCGTACTGATGAAATTAAAAGTGGAAGTGTGGAGCTATTGAAACAGCTGCTGCAAAGGGAATCTCTGTGATCTCTAAAGGACGTCTGAGACATCGCAGAGTTATGAAGTGCTCCGAGTACATCTTGCGTTTGCAGAAATGGTAAAACAATATTATTATTTGTGTGGGCGATACTTGAAAGTTTGCAGTAGCAGTACTGTATCGAAAAATAATAAGGGGAAAGGTTCAGATGAATAAAAGCGCAGCCTCTCACACATACATACACAAAGCCATGATCATGGATCGCGTGTGCACATACTGTGTACGTGTTCATGAGAATCTTTTACATTTTCATGGTATGTGATTTTCTATGCATTTCTTTGTTAGCATAATTATTTATGGTGTAGGTCAAGATCGCCCACAGTAATGTTTAGATTTAGCATCATGCGAAGGCTCAGTATAAAACTTGTTATAAGACTGTCATGTGTAAGCTATTGTGTCATAAATGTTGTTTATGTTCTTGTAGACAACATAATAAATTTATGAAACTATTAGTAATTAGGCGTATAAGGATCCGAAATTTAGAGGAAATCTGCACTGAAGTATAAAAGTTGTCACTGCTGACTTTTTCTAAAAAAGGCTAAGGGCCAGATTCAGAGACATTTGCCCAGGCGCAGCGTATCAGAGATACGCTACGCCGCCGTATCTTACCTGGCGCATTTTCGAATCCAGGAAGATTTTGCGCCGTAAGTTACGGCGGCGTAGTGTATTTCTCGGCGCGTATTTCAAATTGGGCGGGGATGGGGCGTGATTCATTTAAATGAAGCGCGTCCCCGCGCCGATTGAAAAGCGCATGCTCCATTTCAAAAATTCCCGCCGTGCTTTTCGCGAAATGACGTCGCACCAACGTCATTTTTTGAACGTAGACATGAGTTACGTCCTTTCCTATTCACGGACGACTTACGCAAAATAAAAAAAAAATATTAAATTTGACGCGGGAACGACGGCCATACTTTAACATGGCAAGTCTATCTATACGCCACTAAACAGTAGCTTTAACTATACGCCGGGAAAAGCCGACTAGCGACGACGTAAGAGAATGCGACGGCCGCGCGTACCTTCGTGGATCGTCGGAAAAAGCTAATTAGCATACCCGACGCGGAAAACGACGCGAACTCCACCCAGCGGGCGCCGAAGTATTGCACCTACGATCTGAAGGCGTACGAAGCCGTACGCCTGTCGGATCGAAGCCAGAAGCCGTCGTATCTTGGTTTGAGAATTCAAACTAAAGATACGACGCGGCAAATTTGAAAGTATGCCGGTGTATCAGTAGATACGCCGGCGTACTCTCACTGAGAATCTGGCCCGCTAAATTTCTGGCTAAATTTGGGGGTAGATCATTTCTGAATCACAGACCAAGAACAAATATGGAGATCAGGATTTTTTACTTTACTTTGATTTTTCTAAACTGTATGCTTGCCCTGGGTTAGTAACATGAAAGGTATTGTGTTTTTAGGAGGAAGCCAGCAATGACATAGTCTGTATTTCTGTCAATACAACTTTCCTTTATTTTAAATATGCTGTATAGTAACAAAATAATTACATTAGGGACAGTCCTGGACAGTTTAATGAAAAACGGAAAATTGTATCATACTTACCAGTAATTTTCCTTTCCTGGTGCCTATCCATGGCAGCATACCTGTGACAAGCTCCGCCTTGGCTCCTCCCTCAGGAATAGTGAATATTATAAAAGAGTCGGTGAACACCGCCCCCACATTCTCCGTAATATAGAAAACCGAGGGTGGGAGCGTATGCTGCCATGGATAGGCACCAGGAAAGGAAAATTACTGGTAAGTATGATACAATTTTCCGTTTTCCTGGTGCCTCCATGGCAGCATACCTGTGACAAATAACTAGCTGAAACGGGTGGGATGCTGCTTAGAGAATTTATTACAAGGACATCATTAACAAAGGTTAACAAATAGAGGAGGCGACGGCTGACTTGATCGCCTGTCTGCCAAACTCTACCGAAGAGAGAGCTCCCGGGTCCACCCGGTAATGTTTCATAAACGTGTGTTGGGACGACCAGGTCGCTGCCCTACAGATGGTCTTGATCGACACGTTTGCCCTTGCTGCCCAAGAGGCAGAAACTGCCCTCGTGGAGTGCGCCTTAATCGCCGACGGAGGATCCAGACCTCTTGCCCTGTACGCTTTATGAATTAGTTTCACAATCCATGAGGAGATTGTTCTCGCTGACGCCTCTTCACCTTTTCTTTTCCCCCAGGGGATTATGAGCAACTTGGAAGAGTTTCTGAAAGGCGCTGTGGCCTGGAGATAATGCTTCAGCGTGGAAGCAATATCTAGCTCGTGAAAAGAGCCTGAGTCCTTCTCTAGGAATGTTGGGAGTGCCCAGGGTTCCGACATGGATAAGGATGATGCAACTTTGGGGATAAACCCCCGAACTGTCCTGAGTTCCACCCTGTCGGGGTAGAACACGATGTGATTGTCGTCTGCTCCTAGAGCTTGGAGCTCTGAAACCCGTCTGCCCGATGTTATGGCTATCAAAAATGTAAGCTTCAAGGTTAGATTCCACAGTGATGCTGAGCCCGAAGGGGCAAAGGGCGGATTGACTAGGGATTCTAGGATGACCGCGAGGTCCCAGGTGGGAAAAGACTGCCTAGTTGGCGGCCGGATTCTTCTGACGGCCTTGAAGAATTGGACTATTAGTGGGTCCTCGGCCCACCTCTTCCTGGTTGCCGATGAAATTGCTGCTACTTGTACCTTTAATGTACTTAGGGCAAGACCCTTGTTTAGGCCTGCCTGCAAAAAATCAAGGATTTGAGAAGATGATGGAAGCTCCGGATCGCAGCTTTTGTCAGACATGAAGGACCTGAACTTGTTCCACACTTTCCCGTATATACTGTTTGTGGAAGGCTTTCTAGCCCTTAGGAGGGTAGCAATAACTTCGCTGGAGCAACCTAGAGATTCAAATTTTTGCCTTTCAGTCGCCAGATGTGAAGGTTCAGCCTGCCTGGATCTGGATGAGTGTGACACCCCTGAGACAGGAGGAAGGGTATCAGAGGAATCTTGACTGGGGGTTGCATACTCAGGAACATTGCCGTCGGAAACCAGGGACGTCTCGGCCAGTATGGTAGAACTGCTATTACTATTGTTGATTCGATCATTGCCCTCGCCAGGAGTTTTGGTATCAGAGGCCGTGGCGGGAATGCATAGGCCAGATCGCATGTCCAAGGGGCTGTGAGAGCGTCCACTGCCTCCGCTTGGGGATGCGGTAGCCTTGAGATGAACCTCGGAAGCTTGGAATTGCTGGCAGTTGCGAATAGGTCCAGCTCGGGGAGCCCCCAGTGGTCTGTTATCCAATTGAAGATGTTGGGGTGAAGAGACCACTCGTTGGCGTCTACGAACTTGCGAGATAGGAGGTCGGCTTGCACGTTGAGGCGTCCTGGCAGGTAAACTGCCCTTAAATCCCCGAGATTTCTTTCTGCCCACAGGATTATGGGCTCTACTTCCCTTAGCAGGGGTCTGCTGTGTGTCCCTCCTTGACGATGTATGTAAGATACGGCGGCCCTGTTGTCCATCCGTAAGAGCACTGGTTTCCCTGAGATCTCGAACTCTAGGGCTAGAAATGCCCGGTAGACTGCCCGGATTTCCAGGATATTGGACACCAGGCCTGTCGCCTGAAAAGACCATCTGCCTTGCACTGAAATTTGATTGCAGTGTGCGCCCCAGCCTGCTAAGCTGGCGTCGGTGGTAACTATGGTCCAGTTGACATGCCCTAACGCACGTGGCTTCGTCAGAGTTTGTTTCTTCATCCACCAATGGAGGCCTCTGAGCATCAGGGTCGTCAGGCATATGTGTTGAGCTAGAAACCGTTTGTTCCACTGCCTCAAGAACTCCAATTGAAAATATCTCAAATGCCAATGGGCCCAAGGGACCATCGGGATGCAAGATGACATCCTGCCTATCAGGCTCAGGCAATTCGAGGCAGTCAGATATGGTCTGGAACTCGCATTCTTCATCTGTCGGATGATAGACTTCACCTTCTGGGGTGGAAGGGACACTGTACCCTTCTTTGTGTTGAAAAGTGCTCCCAGGTAGATCATTTCCTGGGTTGGAGAAAGATGACTCTTCTCCTGGTTTACCTTCCATCCGAATCTCGTCAGTGCTGTCAAGAGAATTTCTCTGTGTTCCAGTAGCTGGGCTGGCTCTTTTGCTAGGAGAAGAAGATCGTCTAAATAGTGGTATACTCTGAGCCCCTGTTCTCTTAAAGGGGCTATGAAGGCGATCAGGGTCTTCGTGAAGACTCTTGGAGATGTACAGAGGCCGAAGGGGAGACTGCGAAATTGAAGATGCACTTGGCCTACTGCGAACCTCAGATACTTCTGGAAGGATGGGAGTATAGGCAAATGCAGGTAGGCATCCTGCAGGTCTATGGACAGCATCCAGTCCCCCGGTTGGACTACCCGAATGATCGTTTGTAATGACTCCATCTTGAATCTTTCTAGGGAGATGTAGCGATTTAGCCTTTTCAAGTCTATGACTGGTCTCCAACCACCCGTCTTTTTGGGGACCAGAAACAGAGTCGAATAAAACCCTGAAAACCTTTCGGATGGGGGTACAGGAACCACCGCCTGCTGATCCTGCAAGGAGAGAAGATATTGTTGCAGCGCTTCTGCTTTTTGAGGAGACTTTGACATCTCTGTCGGAGAGAAAAAATCTTTGGGGGGTTTGTCTAAAAACGTCCAGAAATGACCGTATTTGATCGTGGAAACTACCCACGGATCCTTGCACTCTTGCTCCCAGATCTTTGAGAAGAGTTGAAGTCTGGCTCCCACAGGGACTGCTTGGGACGGCTTGGCGTCAAAAAGACTTAGTGGGATCCTGTGGAGTAGAGGCTGTTGTCTGTCTGCGGTTTTTCAGGAAGGTGGACTGGGTGCTCCTCCAGTTTTGTCTGAAGCCTTTTCCCTGCCTGGGTTGACGATAGTCCTTATTCCTAGAGTACTGGAATCTAGGCGCAAAAGACCTGGAGCGCCTGGGCCGTCTGTCTTGGGGTAACAGGCCCGATTTCCCACCAGTGACGCGAGAGATGGCTTTCTCTAATTTTTCCCCGAAGAGGGCTTTTCCATCAAATGGTATCTTGCACCAATTCTGTTTCGACGCAACATCTGCCGACCAAGGCTTCAGCCACAGGGCTCGCTTGGCTAATACTGTGTGGAGCATGGATCTTGCGGAGCATCGAATTGAGTCGATGGCAGCCTCTCCAATAAAGTCTGCAGAAAGTTTCAGTTCATCTAAGGCCTTAATAATGTCCTCCTTCGGCACCTCCTGCTGGATGGCCGCCTCTATGTTATCCGTCCACACACGTAGCGCGTTGGATACTGACGTCAGGGCTATTGCGGGTTTACAGGCATTGCCCGCCATCTGGTAAGCTTTCCTTAAGTCTAGGTCCATTCGCCTATCGAGAGGATCTTTGAATGAAGTCGAGTCCTCCATTGGTAGTGTAACGTTCTTTGCTAATCTTACCACTGCTGCATCAACTGTTGGAGGGCCTTCAAGCATTGCGGAGTCGGCCTCTGAGAGGGGGTATAGTTTCCCCAGACGGTTGAGGGAAAATCTTTTCTCCGTTCTCTTCCACTCTTCCTCGATCAGGCCTTTAATTTCATCCATGAGAGGAAAAACGGAAATCTGACGTTTGAGATGAGGAAAAAAGGCTTTAGACTTTTTGAGCTCTGTCTCGGGTTCATCCCAGCCGATTGCCTGCTTTACGGCTTGTACATAGGGTTGGACCATGGCAAAGGCAAAGCCAGATGCTTCCATGTCGTCAGAGGTGTCACCTGAGCCGTCATTCTCTTCTTGAGGTTTAGAGGAGGAAGCAGGCGCTGGGCGCGGCATTCCACTTGTGGAGGGCCCTGGGGAGACCTCCTCAGCCGGATGGTCCTGAGGAGGGGACACCGGCTGCTGTGGCGGCATTGTGGCTACCAATTCCGCAAAAGAATCCTTTATCGCCTTTTTAAGGAGGTCCGCCACTTGTCTGCTTTCGGACTCTTTGTCCGATGCGTAGTCCTTCAGGCAGACTCGGCAAAGTCGCTTATGTGGAAGTGGGGTGGCCCCACAGGCCTGGCATTTTGGCGACCTCTGTCTCGGGGAGCGCGAGTGATGGCGCTTTTTGGCTGAAGCCTTTTTCCCATTCCCATGGTCGTCACGCCTGGGGGACCTGCCTCTACTGAAGCTAGAGTCGGAGTCTTCGTGTCGCCTGGAGGTCTTCTTAGACGTCTTCTGGCGTACAGGGCTGCAATACATAAAGTTACCAGCCTCAGTGCAGTCTTTTTTTTTTTTTTTTAAAAACATAGACCTACCTGAATGTAGGTCCTTACCTTAGGTGTAGAGTAGGCTCTTGTATGGGCGGCGAATGGCTCATTTTAGGCGGCTTAACGGGGGCAGCAGCTAATGAAAAAATCAGGGAGAAAATGCAAAAGGGTTAACCTCTTAGTCCTAACCCGACTCAGGAGGTGCCATTAGTCCCCTATTTTATATGAAAAATTACGCCCTGGGGTTTTTTTTTTTTTTGTACCCCCGACCCCCAAAGAAAAACAATTATTTTCCCATCTTTTTTTTTTTTTTTTTTTAAACTTTCTTACCCCCTTTTTTTTTTTTTTTTTTTTTTTTACTTTCAAAATGTTTTATTTGCAAATAGTGAGAAATACAGAGGGTTACATTGCGTCAAGTACAAGGCATCGCCAAAACTTGTACATAGGGTTGAGCATGGCATACAGATTCCGTTAACATCAGTTGACCAAACAGGGTCTAAGACATATAGAACCATCCACAAGAAAATGGACAACAAAAAGAAATAAAAACAATAAAATATAATACAACCGATTTAGTACCATGCAGTGGGATAAGCTCGTAAGACTATCCATATCCATGTAAGCAAACAATTTGGGAGGAGAACTGCAATGCGAACCCTAAGAGCAGGATATACAAGGTTACAGAGTATAGAAAAGAGGAAAAGGAGCAGAGAAGGGAGAGTAAAGGAGACACAGCCTCATAAGCCGTGGCAGCAGAAAGGATAAATTATAATCATAACGAGAGAAAAAGAAAAGAGAAAAGAAAGAAAAAAATAAAGATAAATTTGTCAAGCCATGTTATTATAAATCAAAGCAGGGCATTTGCAACTTGTGATTGGATACGATACAACCACCATGGGTTCCACTTAGCATCAAAAATAGGCATTGAGTCATGTAATTTATGAAATATCCGTTCAGATAGCATTATCCGATCCATCCTGGAAAGAACCTGAGAAAAGGGGACCACCGGGGACTTCCAGTTAAGGGCTACCACCCAAAGGACTGCCGTGCAGAAGGTGTATATCAGGCGTCTAAAAGGTCTAGTAGTGTCAGGGATCTTTTCAAAGAGCAGGCAATGTTTATAGGACAAGACTATCGGAGTGCCCCCCAATTCATCTATGAGATCAAAGACCCCCTTCCAGACCTGGGAAACCTGCCCACAATCCTAAAAAATATGAAAAAAAGAGCCAATGGTAGGGCAACCCCTGAAACAATTTGGTGATGTCTGGGGGAAAATCTGGTGTAGGCGTTGGGGTGTATAATACCAGCGGGTGTAAAATTTAAGCGCAGTCTCCCTAAATGATAGTGAAACAGTACATTGACGAAGATTTAGCCAGTTCCTCTCCCAATCCTCCAGCTCATATTCCAAGCCCAAATCAGATTCCCATTTAGTCATATACTTCAATTTGTTCCGGTTACGGTCACCGGATAGAACATTATACAGTAGGGAGATTAGACCCCTCTGTCTGGGGCCAGACCTGCAAATCGACTCAAAGGATGAGCAAGAGGGAGAGAGGGTCAGCGAATAATGAGTCAAAAAAAAATGTCTAATCTGCATAAACCTGTAGAACTCCCCAGCTGGGGCCCCCTTAGTAGCTTGAAGTTGAGTAAAAGAGATAAATGCATCATTATGTTGGAAATCCTCCAGAGTTGTCAGGCCGGAGGAAATCCACCAATCAAATGACCCAGGGTTTAAATAAGCAGAAGGCAGTCTGGGGTCCCCCAGGAAGGAAGAGCCCGGGGGGGCTGCTGAGGCCAAGGAAAGAGAGGAGCAATATCGTCTCCAAAGATTCAAACCCTGAGCCACCAAAAGATTGCGATCCGCCAACTCCGGAGGTCGTGGACCCGAAAACCACAAAAGGCCTGGTAAGTATAGGGGATGGATAGAGTCAAGTTCGAATCTGACCCAAGGGACTCTGGGTCTTTTGATAGACCATTGTGCTTGCTGGGAGAACCTACTTGCCAAATAGTAAAGCCACAGCTGTGGGACTCCCAAACCCCCGAGTCTACCAGATCTGTAAAGAACCTCTCGTGAGAACCTAGCCGGTTTGTCCCCCCAGATAAATCTGTTGATACAGGATTGAAACCTAAGGATAAATGGTTTAGGGACCGGAGAGGGAAGGGCACGGAATAGGAATAATAGCTTGGGGAGGATGGTCATCTTAACAGCCGTAATTTTACCCATAAAGGAGATATTATAAAGGGACCAGGATTTCAGCATTTTTTTAAGGGAGGTAATCATAGGGGGATAGTTCAGGTTGAACAATTCGTTATAATTTCCTGAAAGCTTTATTCCGAGGTAAGGGAGGGCTAGACCGGCCCAAGAGAAAGGGAACGATTGTTTAATAGGGGTCAATTCCGCCTGGGGGAAACCCACCGGAAGGGCTAGGGACTTGGAAACGTTAACTGTAAGACCTGAGATGCCCGCAAAGATAGAGAGGGTCTCCAGAAGGTTTGGCAGTGTTACTTCAGGGTTGGTCAAGAAAAGCAACACATCGTCTGCATACATACAGAGTTTATATTCCGAACCTGCTTTAGTGTAACCAGAAATTAAAGGGTGACTCAGTATAGCCACCGCTAATGGCTCAATTGCCAGGGCAAAGATTAAAGGGGAAAGAGGGCACCCCTGTCTTGTACCTCTACCGAGCTGGAAGAAATCTGAATTGCATCCGGGAATCCTAATTCTAGTGCAGGGGTTGGAATAAAGGGCTCTAAACACATTAAGAAATTCCCCTTTGAAGCCGAAACGTTGTAGTAAAAGGGAGATATAATTCCAAGAAACACAGTCAAAGGCTTTATTAATATCTAAACTTAACATGAATAACTTTCTAGAATTGAGGTTGGCGTCTTGTAAAATATTTGTGGTTAAACGAATGTTATCAGTGATAAATCTATGGGGAATAAAACCTGCCTGATAGGGGGAGATCAAAGAGGAAATAATAGAACCTAATCTGTCTGCCATAATTCTGCTGAAAATTTTCACGTCGTTATTCATAACCGAGATAGGTCTGTAGTTTTGGGGCATAGTATGGTCTCTATTGGGCTTAGGAATCAGGGACATGTTTGCTAATAGCATTTCGTCGGGAAAGGAGCCACCCTTTAAGATTGAATTAAAGAGACGTGCCAGTCTGGGGGAGAGGAGGGCTGAAAATTTTTTATAATATGGGGCAGAAAATCCGTCGGGGCCTGGGGAGGAAGAATTTTTGAGGGAACTAATTACGGTGAGGACCTCAGAGATCGAAATTGGGTCATTAAGCTTTTGTAGTTGTGCAGGGGAAAGAGATGGCAACTGGAGATCTCTAAACCAAGAGAGGGAGGGTTCAGAAGGGGGAGTGTGTTGAGGGCCCAACAGTGAGGAATAAAATTCTTGGAAAATCGCTAAGACCTCTTGAGGATGTGAAACCGTCCCACCAGAGGGGGAAGATAATTTATAACTATGAGGGGGCCTGTAAGATTGGTTCAATTTTCTTGCAAACATCGTGGATGCCGCATTACTGTGGAGCAAGAACTTGGCCTTAGACCACCGTAAGGACTTTTCAGTTTTGGCTGAAAGAAGAGCATCCAACTCCAACCTCTTCTGTTCAATTAGGGCCCTTGTGGGTTCTGAAAGTAAGGAGGTGGGGTTTTTATATAAAGTATCCAGTTCTGAGGAGAGTTTTACTATCTGGAGCTTATTTGCATTGTTACGAGCCGTGGCCAATTTGATTAGGACACCCCTGAGCACCGCCTTATGCGCGACCCAGAGAGTAGGAATTGGAGTCTCGGGAATGTCATTTATGGAAAAGTAGGACTCAATGGCCTTGGTGACCTCGCATTCCACCATCGGATCGGAGAGAAGGGCCTCGTTCAGCCGCCACGTAAACGTCGAGGGAGGGAGCCTAATAAATTCCGTCGAGAAGGAGGTGATGTGATGGTCTGACCATACACAATTATGTATACTGGCGGAGCTAGAATTGGCAAGAATAACTGGGGTAGAAAAGATGTAGTCTAGCCTGGCATAACTACGGTGTGGATGAGAAAAGAATGTATATTCCCTAGCCCCTATGTTAAGGGCACGCCAGGTGTCAATAAGTTGCAAATCGGTCAGTTTGCGGGAAAGAGTTTTGGGAAAGGCCTTAGAAAGGGGGGAGACATGGCTCCTATCCAGGGAGGGAGTAGAGACTAAGTTAAAGTCACCACCAACAATCATATGAGGGGACAAGAATTTTTCCAGGATTGCAAAAAATGAAGAAAAAAAGGAGGCAGGGGCCTCATTAGGGGCATAAACGCTAGCAATTGTACATTCCCTATTGTGGAGAAGGCCTTTGATAATAACAAATCTACTGTCCTTATCTCTATATACATGTTGCACATCAAAATGGAGAGAGGAGTGTAAAAATATAGCCGCACCCCTGCATTTGGTAGTGTGAAGAGTATAATAAGCCTGGGAGAAATACCTATTAAAAAACTTTGGATGAGATGCCTGCGAGAAGTGGGTCTCCTGTAATAAAAGAATTTTCGCTCCAAGTTGTTTGTATTGGGAGAACGCTTTCTTGCGTTTCAGAGGGGAATTAAATCCCTTAACATTGTGCGATACACATTTAATCGCCATAGGAATTAATGTTTAAAAAAATATAACAAATAAAATAAATAAAAAGAGAGGGCACCCAGAAAGGTCTGGGGGACAACCAGACCAGGAAGCTGCAAACTAGAGCCCCTCCAAGCAGGCACCCCATCCCATTCAATCCAGTCTACTCGCATCAAGATTTCATGGCTAAGCACAGTATGTTGCATTAGGGGTTCAAAGATAAAGCCAAGGATCGTGGTGATCAATGTAGGAACACCAAGATGTTGGCTTAAAAGCAAATTCCACTGACAATGACATTGACATAAATAAAAAATAAAAAAAGCATAATAATAATAAAATAAAATGAATGGCAACCAGAGGCTATTCTGCTGTGGAGACAAAAATGCACAAAAAGAATATAAAGAAAAGGAAAATTGGAAAAAAGAGAGCAGAGTCATCAAAAAATGGATCAGGACAAGAATAACTCCTGACAAAAGAAAAACGAAATCCTGAGACATACACGTCTCACCTCCAGGTAATCGAAGCTAGCAGTCCAAAAAACCGGAAGCTGCAACCACAGATCGGTATGCAATCACTGGGATCGCTGGAGGGGGGGGGAAAACATGCTTTGGCGCTATGAAGCGGAACAATATGCAGAAAATAATTCCCGATTCAGGGTATCATGCGTTGAGAAGAATGTCAGAACACAGTAAAACAATATTACCGGGGAGCCCATATTAGCAAATGTAAAGCGAAGGGCATAGAGTCCAGGGACCGAGAGGGGTTCCAAAAGCAAAGCCGGGAGGGTCAGAGTCGAAGCCCGGAGCAATGGGTAATCAGTTCCTAGGAGAGCCTTGACCGTACCGAATCCTCCGCCTGTCACGTCTTGAAGGTGGCGTCTGCCAGATCTGAGAAGGGCGAGGTGTTAAGGGAGGACGGCGAATTTCTTCAGCATCCAGCAGGCCCAGCTTGACAAGGATCTCTTTCCCCTCAAATACCGTGGTGGCCACATACGTGGTGCCATTGTGGGGGATTGACAATTTAAATGGGAACCCCCAACGGTAGCGAATCCGGGCATCTTGCAGGATCGCCGTGACTTCTTTCATCCCCCGTCGTCTGTCCAGAGTGGCGGGGGAGAGATCAGGGAAGATTTGCACTGTGAATTCATCCAGGGTGATCCTCTGAGTATTTCTGGCAGCTCTAAGAATTTCTTCTTTCACAAGAAAGTCTTTAAGGCAAAGGATTATGTCCCTGGGAGGCTTGTCATCAGGGGGTTTAGGTCTTAGGGCCCTATGGATCCTGTCGCAAGTAAAGGCCGCGGCTTCCCTGTCAGGGAGTAGGGATTTAAAGAGTCTGATGACCGCCGGGATCAATTCCACAACCGTCTCAGGGATCCCCCTCAGACGCAAATTATGGCGGCGGTTCCGATTGTCGAGGTCTTCGACTTGTGATTGTAGTTGATTAAATGCCGCGGCTAGGCTTTCATGCTCCCTGCTTAGGTCGCTGTACGCTAAGGCAAGCTCGTCATGCTTCGTCTCAAGCAGGTCTGTACGGGAGCCCAGGGAGGAGATCTCCTGAGAGAGGGTGTGAGAGGTCTTGTTCAGTTCCGACTGGAACTTGGAGGCCAGTCGGGTGTACATGGCCTCAAGGCTTGCGTCCAGATCAGCTTTGGAGAGTGTTGTCGGGTACTCACAGTTGGTGGGATGTGAGGAGGAACTCAGCTCAGGAGGTAGGGCCAGGGCCGCAGCGCCATTTTGAGACATGTTGCACTGCTCCCGCGTACGAAGAAGGTAATGGGTAAGAGAGGATTGGGCCGCTCCCTTGTTCTTTTTCTTCGCCGCCGACATGCACCGTGGTCACCGGGGTCGGAGGGTAGTAGTTTGGAGGATCAGCAGAAAGATTATAGCCCCCGAATGGAAGGATTAGTTCCGACGCGCCAGGAGCTGGTCTAACAGGCGTCCATCTCCGTTCGCGCCGCGCATGCGCCCCCTTTTTTTTTTTTTTTTTTTTTTTTTACTATATATATATATTTATATATACCTGGAACGGAAACAGCAGGTGTCAAAAAATGGAGCTCTTGGGCAGGTGAACCTCTCCCGACAGCCTCAGGACCCTTCTGAGGCCGTCAGGGAGTTTAAATAGGATTCACCTGACAAGGGAACCCATTTGCCCTGAGCTCAGGGAGCTGCTGGCAAAAAAATGCCATCTTTCCCTTATCTAAAATGGCCGCCGTGGCCTCCGTGTCTACTGCGCATGCGCGAACCGGCCGCCCTAGGACCCAGCGGTCCCGGGCGCCGGCGCATGCGCAGAACGCGGCCGAGGACGCCGCGAGTACACAAAAACATACAGGGATGACGCGCGCGCTCCCTAGGGGGGAGAAGACCATGGAAAGGGGCACACAGTGTGTGCAAGGGACTAGGCAACCGAGTGGAGAGGGGAGCCCCAAGAAGTGGGGAGAGGGGGGGGGGGGGGCGGATGAGAGACGTGCCTCAAGGGAGAAAGAGAGAGAGAGAAGAAGAGTGAGGGGAAAAAACAGAAAAAACAAGATGCAGGGATAGCTGCTGCCTCTGAGCCATAGAGAGCTAATGCCTGATAGAAACTTTGCAGATAGCACTCAGAGCTTAAAGGGCTACAAACTGCTAGTCCCAAAAGAACCTACAGAAGGGACTCCCAACCTTATAAGCGCGTTTTAGCTGCCTAAGAGAAGGGACCGCATCCGGGAGAGGCTTGAACCCGGATGGACGCTGCCGAATGCAGAAGGTAAGGACAACTGTTCCAGTAAATTCACTGCCATGAGGTTTGAGGAAAAAAAGGAGAATGTGGGGGCGGTGTTCACCGACTCTTTTATAATATTCACTATTCCTGAGGGAGGAGCCAAGGCGGAGCTTGTCACAGGTATGCTGCCATGGAGGCACCAGGAAAACAAATTTGCTGGCAAGGCTTTACTAAAATCTGACAGACCAGCAAACTTGTGTTTCTTTAAAGTGTAACATTACAATATCAAAATTAAAATATTGTACCTTACCATTATTATTTCTCTTTGTTATTCATTTCTTAATTTTTGTTATATTCTGTACTATGCAATATGATAAGCAATACTAAATAATTGTAATTATCTATATTGAAATTAATTCTGTCAAAAATAATAAACATTAATGCCGCGTACACAGGATCGGTCAAACCGATGAGAACGGTCTGATGGACCATTTTCATCAGACCAAACCGATCGTGTGTGGGCCCCATCGGTTAAAAAAATTCAATCTTGTTTTAAATTTAACCAATGGATACCGAACCAATAGAAAAAAAACGATCGTTTGTAGGCACTACCATCGGTTAAAAATCCACGCATGCTCAGAATCAAGTCGATGCATGCTTGGAAGCATTGAACTTCGTTGTGTTTTACGTCACTGCGCTCTGACACGATCGTTTTTTTAACTGATGGTGTGTAGGCCATCAGACCGTTTTCATCGGATGGACCGATCGTGTGTACGCGGCATTAAACATTTAAAAAATAAATAAAGTGTAACATAACTGTATCTGAGAACCACAAACTAAAAACACTTTTTAATTCATTTCATTAATATTCAAAGCAAACTCACTCATCCATCATTGTCTCCATGCTTTATTTTGTTGAGAAATCACTTTCAAAAACACCTCCTTAGCATTTCTAGCTGAGGCCTTCCTAAGAGCAAGAGCATATGATTCTTGTAGCAATTACTTACAGGAATCCACCTGCCCTTAGCTCAGGCATGCAGGCAGGAGGGCGTGCTTTAGCTAAGCTATACACTATACAATTGTCTTGTACAATTTTCCTTTACATTTACCAAAACCACATAATATGAGGTCAGACCTAAACATTTTAAATTTGCAATTAGGCAGGCCCTTGTACTACATAGTTTAAGGTAAATGTAAAGCCGTGTACACACGATCGGTTTGTCCAATTTAAAAAAACAGACCGATCGGACAAACCGATCGTGTGTTGGCTTCCATCTGTCTTTTTTCTATCAGTGTTAAAAAATAGAACATGTTTTAAATTTTTCCTATGGATACAAAACCGACAGAAAAATCAGATTGTCTGTGTGGAACTCCATCGGAGAAAAATCCACGCATGCTCAGAATCAAGTCGACGCATGCTCGGAAGCATCAAACTTCATTTTTTCGGCTTGTTGTAGTGTTTTACGTCACCGCGTTTTGGCACGGTCGGAATTTACACTGATAGTGTGTATGCAAGACTGATAAAAGTCAGCTTCATCGGATATCCGACAAAAAAATCCATCGCATTAGATTCCATCAGATATCCGATCGTGTACAGGGCTTTAAGGAAAATTAATTAGAAAATTTTATAATGTATGGCCAGCTTAAAAAGCCCCTCCTTCCCTCAGATGAAATAAAAAATGCCCAAGTCTCCTGCGATTTTGACATCATTTTGGCATAGGACAGAAACTAGGAAGCAACTGAAGAAATGTAAAAAAAAAAAAAGTTTATAACAAGTAAATGTATTATAACTTCCTATCTATTTCCTAACGCTAGTAGCCTACAGATTTAAAATATTTCATGTTGATTGAGAGCGTTTAGTTCTGCTTTAACCACTTAAGGACCGGAAGGATTTGCCCCCTAAAGACCCGTAACACACGATACTAAAAATGGGAGAAAAATTTTGTTCGACGAACAATCTGCCAATTTTCATATCGTTAGTACGGTGTTTTCGACAACCAATTCAGTTTTTTCCACCTGACAAAAGCTGGATGCGCAGACTATAACATTTTTGTCGTGCGTGAAGTCAACGCCCAATTTTCGTTTAATCAGTACAGTTTTCGGATGAAAAAAATCGTAAGAGCAAGACTACGCATGCTCAGAAACGAAAGAATACGTACAAAACTAGTCAACACATTACATTACTTCTGACGTTGTATTCTGTCGTATGAGAATTTTCATATGGTGAGTAACCTCTTCACTTTCTAAATGACACTAGCATGCAACAAAAAATGATTGGTCGTCCGAAATCTGATCCTGTTTATGAGGCTTTAATGACCAGGCCATTTTTTGGGATACGGCACTGCGTAGCTTTAACTGACAATTGCGCGTTGTACACAAACAAAATTTATATTTTGATAGATTTATGCCGATCGGTTCCTCTCTTGTGTTGGGTATGGAAACGAGTGAGGAGAAGATGGCTCCCACCACCTGTCTCCATACTATAGTAGGGCAGAAGCAACGTCAAAATGTCACTTCTGCCCAAAGCTCTTAAAGGGCCATTTTTTTTGTCATTTTTTCAAATGACAATTTTTTTTATTGCATTTTAGTCCAAGTATGAGATTTGAGGTAATTGTGACCCCAGATCTCATATTTAGGAGGACCTGTCATGCTTTTCTCTATTACAAGGGATGAATACATTCCTTGTAATTGGAATAAAAGTGACCCAATTATTTATTTATTTTTTTAAACAGTGTCAAAATAAAGTGAAATAAATAAGAAAAAACATATTTTTTTAAATCGCCCCGTCCTGACGAGCTAGCGCACAGAAGCAAACGCATACGCGAGCAGCACCCGCATATGAAAATGGTGTTCAAACCACACCTGTGAGGTATTGCCATGATCATTAGAGCGAGAGCATTAAATTCTAGCCCTAAACCTCCTCTGTAACTCAAAACATGCAACCTGTACAATTTTTTAAACGTCACCTATATAGATTTTTAAGGGTAAAAGTTTGGCGCCATTCCACGAGCGGGCGCAATTTTGAAGCGTGACATGTTGGGTATCAATTTACTCAGTGTAACATTATCTTTCACAATATAAAAAAAAAAATGGGCTAACTTTACTGTTGTCTTATTTTTTAATTCCAAAAAAGTGTATTTTTTCCCCCAAAAAATCGCTTAAAAGACCGCTGCGCAAATACGGTGTGTGACATAAAGTATTGCAATGGCTACCATTTTTTTTTCTCTAGGGTGTTGGAAAAAAAAATTATAATTTTCCGGGGTTCTACGTAATTTTCTAGCAAAAAAAAATGTGTTTTTAACTTGTAAACACCACTGAAAAAACGGCTTGTCCTTAATCTGACTACAGTCAATGTGGGTCTTTGTCTCCATGTTTGTTTTTGACCACTGAAGGGCCTTGTATAAAAAATGATAGCGACCACAACACAACCACAACACCAATGAATCTTTGCAGTAGACACAGCCACACTTTTATACTTTACATTGTATATATATATTTTTTCCCCTTGAGACTGATACAAAGGTCTGTAAAATTGAAGGTGAAGGGCGGGGCATGAAATGTCCCCGCCCCCACCACCTATGGGATTGTGTCATAACAAGAAAATTAAAATAAAGTTAAAAAAAAAATAAAAAAAAATGTTTTACTTACCTATGATTGGAGGAGCTATTGTTGACAGTTGCCCTTAACAATGGTCCTCTAGCCCTATAAAAAGAATGAGGATGCGTCATCTAGGGGCAGAAGAACGGAGAAGATTTGGAGAAGCACATCCCACCCTCCCTCCCTGTCGTGGCCTTTTTATGAGGTTTTAATCCCTTCTTGTAAGGGGATGATATATTTCATTTTATTTAGCTTGTGCTTAAATGGCTAAGCTAATTTTATTATTATAGAATATATATATATATATATATATATATATATATATATATATGGTTATATGCTAATAAAATTAGTTAATATACTTAAATTGATTATTTAATTTTGATTTAAGAATTGTTTGATAAAAAACAATTAATTTATACCTATAAATAAAGGCCACGGCCATTTCATACCACAGGTATAATTTTGTAGTATTATTTATTTATTTATCCATAGAAATATTATATTCGTTTTAAAAAAAAAAAAGGTTATGACTACAGTCCCATGCTCAAAAGTAGTCAAGATCTCTTGTGAATCTTCGACTATAATCCCCTGGGGATTTTGAATATGTAGTATAGAAATTAGAGTATAGGAGAGAAAAGCTAGGAGACAACCGTTTTTATCTCTGATCCCAAGTATCTGTCTCCGCTGGTGAAGTTGAGCCTTACTCGACTTTACTGCTATAAATAGGCAATAAGAGCGTAGGTGCTATGTCCTATAATTGTCAGAGGATGGGTCACCCATATTTGAGCGCTCAGCCAAAGTAACCTGCTCCTCCAGTCTCTTTGTATCAACCCCCAAGGCTCTATAAAATGCCTTAACCTCTTCCATGCAAACCCCTCGAAGGGTTGCTTTAAAAGCATCCCACTGGTTATTCACATTAGTAGAAGTATTATTTTCTGTCCAGTAATGATTTATTGCCTTTAACCCCTTCATACCAACGTAACGCAAATATGAAGCCTTCAGCTTTAAGGGGCTGTACCTGGGTGATGCCTGCAACTGCGTTTTTTAGAGCCGACAGTTGGCTTTCTAACAACCAATGCGGCTAATCAGCCGCCTGGCTGTTGTTACAAGCAGCAGGAGGGGACCGGGACCTCCACCGGGAGGTCCGAGCGACCATCCGGCACATCCGCCAGCTGGCCGGAGACCCGAACAGAGCCAGAATCAGCTTTGATCGGGTCTAGGATCTAGTAACCCGGAAGCGATGTCATGACATCACTTCTGGTTTACTGAAGCCTTAAAGACACCAAATTTTTTAAAAAAATGACAGTATTCAAAACTGCTAAACTTGGCGTTTTGAATGCTTTTACGTGCAGATACCTCCATAAAGAGTACCTGTCACTGCCTATTACTGGCATGTTTACATCCCTTGTGACAGCAATAAAAGTGATAAAAAAAAGAATTAAAAGGACAGTTAAAAAAATAAATGAAGAAATAGTTTTTTTTAAAAAGGCCCCATCCCTCCATGCTCGCGCAGAAGCGAGCGCATATGTAAGTCGCACCCACAAACAAGTGCAAACATTCTAGAACTAGACCTCCTCTGTAACTCCAAACTGGTAACCTGTAGAAATGTTTAAAGCGTCGCCAGTGACAAGGAGAGTTTTAAGTACCATAGTTTGTCACCATTCCACGAATGTGCACAATTTTAAAGCATGACATGTTAGGTATCTATTTACTCGGCGTAACATCATCTTTGACATTGCACAAAAAAATTGTCATAAAAGTGTATTTCTTTAAAAGAAAATTGCATTTGTAAGACCTCTGTGCAAATACAGTGTGACGTAAAATATCTCCATTTTATTCTCTAGTGTCTCTGCTAAAAATATATATATATATAATATATGGGGGTTCTAAGTAATTTTCTAGCAAAAAATACTGGGCTGGATTCAAGAAGCAATTGCGCCTGTGTAACGATAGTTACACAGGCGCAATTGCTTACTTGCTTCGGCGTAACAAATGCTCCTGATTCAGGAACCTCGTTACGCCGACTGCAGCCTAAGATATGCGCGGCATAAGGCTCTTATGCCCGCATATCTTAGGCTGCATTCTTGCGATGGCCGCTAGGTGGCGTTCCCGTTGTGCTCAGTGTATAGTATGCAAATTGCATACTAACGCCGATTCACAACGTTACGCGAGCCCTGCGTACGCAGCTTACGTAGTTTCCGTACGGCGGTTTTCGCGTAAGGCTGTCCCTGCTATTAGCAGGGGTAGCCAATGTTACGTATACCCGTCGTTCCCGCGTCGCGAAATTTCAAATTTACGTAGTTTGCGTAAGTGATTTGTGAATGGCGCTGGACGCCATTCACGTTCACTTTGAAGCAAATGACGTCCTTGCGACGTCATTTGTCGCAATGCACGTCGGGAAAGTTTCCTGACGGAGCATGCGCTCTACGATCGGCGCGGGAACGCGCCTAATTTAAAAGATTCCCGCCCCTACGGGATAATTTAAATTGCGCGCGCTTACGCCGGGCATTTTGCCGGCGCGCCCACGCAATTTACAGAGCTACTGCTCCGTGAATCAAGGGCAGCGCAGTAAATATGCGGGGGCGCAGGGCAAAAACGTTGCCCTGCGCCTCCGCAAAAAAAAGCGCAAATGTACCTGAATCCAGCCCACAGATTTTAACTTATAAGCAACACGTGTCAGAAAAAAGCTTAAAGGGGATGTAAAGGTACAATTTTGTTTCCTAAATAGCTTCCTTTACCTTAGTGCAGTCCTCCTTCACTTACCTCATCCTTCGATTTTGCTTTTAAATGTCCTTATTTCTTCTGAGAAATCCTCACTTCCTGTTCTTCTGTCTGTAACTACACACAGTAATGCAAGGCTTTCTCCCTGGTGTGGAGTGTCGTGTTTGCCCCCCTTTGGACTACAGGAGAGTCAGGAGGCTCTCTACGTTGCAGATAGAGAAAGGGCGACACTCCACACCAGGGAGAAAGCCTTGCTTTACTGTGTGGATTTAAGCATTAAGCAGTACTCCTGTAATTTATTTGTACTTCTATGATTTTAATTCTTCAAATCTATTTCCTCTTTCAGGGATTCCTTATTGCTTCCAAATGTCTTATTTTGGAATGTAGTATGTAGACTTATATTTATAGCTCTTTGACATAGCAGCTTAAGAAAAGTTGTTTTACTGTCATGTTTAACATTTAGAAATATTAGTTGTGCATAATATTACATTTTGTAGCCCCATATAATGGTAGTAAATTTGTGCTATGAGCAGAATTTAGATTTCCAGATCCCTCAGCGTGTGCCAGAGTAGAAGTTTTGCATAGATCAAGGAGTATATAGCTACTGAGAAGTAGCTACATTTTCTTTTTAGATAGACAAATGATTTAAAGCTGAAGTTTAGGTATAGATATTTTTACATAATTACACTGGTCCAGCTTGGACCAATGTAGTAGCATGTGCCATACTTACCCAATCCCAGTGGAAGCTGAAAATCAATGTAATAGATACTGCTACAACAGCAATCACAATTAGCTTCTGGGTACTGTGCCAAGCAACTGTCATGTTATTAACACCTGTCAGGTTGAAGGGCTTGGTACGGATTTTGGGGGGACCCCACGCAATTATTTTTTTACATTTTGGTGCAGAGTTTCCCTTAATATTCATACCAGACCCAAAGGGCCTGGTAATGGACTAGGGGGAAACCCATGCCCTTTTTTTCAATGATTTTTATCTATATTGCCAGGACCCGACAATACATTACAGCCGCAAGCAGTTTTAAATGACATTTTTTGCTTTAGAAATTTAATTTTGCTGTGGGATTGTTCTAAACACGGTAAAAATGCGCCACTTTACAGGCATACTATAGACACCCCCCAGGGACGATTTCTAAAGTAATATTTTATTCTTATTGTTTTACTTTAAGCATTATTAAAATCACTGCTCCCGAAAAAACATCTGTTTTTAAAACTTTTTTTTGCATTGATACATGTCCCCTGGGGCAGGACCCAGGTCCCCAAACACTTTTTATGGCAATAACTTGCATATAAGTCTTTTAAATTAACACTTTTAATTTTTCATGTTCGTGTCCCATAGACTTTAACGAGGTTTGCACGTTCGTACAAATGTTTTGCCTGTTCACAAGTTCTGGTGCGAATCGAATTGGTGGGAGGTGTTCAGCTCATCCCTAATCTCTAGTAACCTTTGGAGGAACCCTGGTTGAGAAAAGCTACTCTAAACTTAAAGGTAGGCAATGGGGTTGATTTACTAAAACTGGAAAGTGCAAAATCTGGTTCAGCTATGCATGGAAGCCAATTAGCCTCTAACTTCAACTTTTACAATTAATCTTTGGAAAAAAAAAACCTGGAAGCTAATTTGTTTCTATGCAGAGCTGCATCAGATTTTGCCCTTTCCAGTTTTAGTAAATCAGGCCCACGGTGTATTCGTATCGCAGATGGCTTATTTTCTTTTATTTTTTTTTATATATTACATTTATATTGAAGTTTTCACAACATATGGACAGGAAATTAAAACAAGTCAACATGCATGGGTTACACACAGGGAAAAGAAGAAGAATGTTCACAGCAAAAGACAGGAATATCCAATATACAGAATGACATAAAAAATCCAACAGAGAGTGTGAATTAGACTTTCAATTATAGAATTGGTAACCCTTTAAGATATAAAGATAGTATTGAAAATAGGGTAAAATTAAGTTCTACTAGCAAAAAAAAAGAAAAAGCATAAAGTAAAATACTCCAAAAGGGGTAGGTTAAACAGGGGGGTTTTGAGATGGAGAAATTTTCAGTGTACAAAGAACTGCAATGGAGTGGGCTGAGGGTTAATTGTCTGTGAATGATAGTAATCATTAAGTACTCAAATAAACTTTAAATAAAATAAAAATAAAATTTTCATCAAAGCTCTTTCTGGAGCCGCTTCTGATGGCTAGCAAAGATTCATAAATGTAATTGGTGTGTGTGATTGCAAGTGTGTCTGACAGACTTGGTACTATGTTTGATTTCCAATTTTTAGTTATAAGCGATCTAGCAGCTAAGAATATATGTGTGACAACTGTGTGGAACTGTGGGGGAAATTATTCTATATTCAGGTTCAGCAGGGCCATCTCCGCACTCGGTCCAGTGAAGAAACCGGTAATCGAAGAAATAAATCTGAATAAGCTATGCCAAAAACTGGTTAGATGCTTGTACTTCCAAAAAATGTGTATAAAGTTGCCTACCGCCCCACAACCCCTCCAGCACAAAGGCGAGTTGGTCTGGGAAAATTTGGACAAACGATATGGTGTGAGGTACCACCCCAGGGTAATCTTTTGGGTGAGTTTCCAGTGAGTAGTACATTTAGAAGCCCTGTAAACTGAGTTGAGAGCAGTTTGCCATTGTAGATTTGTGAAGGATTTACCCAAGTTGTCTTCCCATTTAGAGAAAGGGGAAGACTTAATAAAAATACATTTGTGCTGGAAAAGGTTGTAGAAAAGGGGAATGCCCTTGGTGGGAGAAGTTGGCGAAGTATAAAACTTCCACACTTGGTCATGTAGGAATAGCCGATGTGATTTGATGGAGTTTAGAAAATGGGATATCTGGTGGTATTTATAAAAGTTTCTAGGCAAAGGGTTATAATTAGTTTGAAGGGACTGGAAGGGCACAAGGCAGTCGCCGCTGTAGAGATCAGAAATGTGAGAAAACCCACTATCGCGCCAGTCCCTAAGGTTGATGTCAGGAATAGTGCTTGTTAAGACTTCTATAGGGATAGGTAGTTCAACTGTCTTAGACAGTGGACCTGCGACGCTGCCAAGGTCCCTCTAGGCCACCAAAAAAGCTTGAATAGTTAGGGGAAGGCGTTGAAGGGGGAAGGGTTTCCGTCTATCTAGAAATAATAAAGAGAGTAGGTCCTTGGTGGGACTCAATGTTTGTTCGATACTGCACCAGGGGGTATCCGTAGTATTAGTGAACCATGTTTTGATTTGATTTAAAAGAGAGGCGCGATGGTAATCACGCAGGTCAGTGAGACCCATGCCTCCAGCAGACCTATGTTTGGTCAATAGGGCTTTGAAGCATCTAGGCCTTCGAGAGCCCCAGACATACCATCGAAGGATGGAATCTAAGGCTCTCAGGTGTGTAGGTTTAATGGGAATGGGAAGTGTACAGAAGATGTATAGGATCTGGGGGAGCAAAAGCATTTTGAAGGAAGCAAGTTCGGCCAGAACCAGGATAATTCTATCTTAGCTAGACAAGTAGTCTCTTTTGAAAGTTTGTCTATCAACAGTGAGTAATTGGCATCAGCTAAATCAGATGGGTCTGCTGTGAGTTGAAGACCTAAGTAGGATATACTCTTCTTACTCCAAGAGTAGGGGAAAGATTCCTCTAAGCAAGCACGGACAGAGGGGGGAGATTCATAGGTAGAATGACAGATTTGGCACAGTTCACTTCATAATATGAAATGTTACTAAAACAGTTCAAGACCTCTTGATTGTAAGGACGCAAATTAGTTGGGGAAGTTATGGACAATATAATATCGTCTTGCGAAGAGATTTATCTTATGGGGAGTGCCTTGGAGGGAGAAGCCATTAATGTTTGGATGAGCTCTAATTTTTTCAGCCAATGGTTCAATAAAAAGATTGAAAATTGAAGGGGACAGGGGACACCCCTGCCTTGTCCCATTGGAGATGTGAAAGGGCCAGGAAAGACTGTTGGAAGTGTAAACCTGTGCAGAGGGCGAGGAATAAAGGGCTAGGATAGCTGATAGAATGGGCCCCCGAAACCCAAATTTGGCCAGCATGTGGGTCATATACCCCCAATGTATTCTGTTGAACACCTTCTCTGCATCCAAAGAGAGGAGCAGAGAAGGCGTCCGACAGGACCAAGCATGCTGTATGACACCAATGATCCTACGTGTAGCATCCAATGACTGTATACCTGCGGTGAAGCCAGATTGGTCCGGTTTGATCAATGTCGGTAAAATGTTTAAATGTCTATGGGCCAGTATCTTAGCATGTAATTTAACATCTGTATTTAAAAGTGAAATGGGGCGAAAGTTAGAAGGGACATCAGGGGTCTTACCAGGTTTAGGGATAGTAACAACATATGCCATGAGCATCTCAGAGAGGAATGATACGGAAGATACAGCCTGTGAGAACACCAATTGCAGTGAGGGAGAAAGAATATCAGAGAAGGTTCTATAATAGTCATTTGGCAAACCGTTGGGACCAGGAGTTTAGGGTCATTAGGGTCATTAATTGTGTTGGTGACAATGTAGGGACATTGAGGTCTGCCAGAAAAATTTGAATATCCTGATGTGTGGGCTGGGGGGGTGTTGGGATCATCTTTAATATTGTACAAAGTTTAATAATAGTCCGTAATGGCGTCAGCAATGTCTCTAGGGTTAAATAATTTACTGTTGTCAGTATGTAAGGGATTTTCGTGCAAATCCTTTGGTCCTTCAAGCAGCGTGCTAAATACTTGCCTGCTTTGTTACCAGAGGAGTAATGTGTCAGCTTTAGTGCGTTAACATACTATACTTATTATAACATTCTAAAAGTAGGAATCTTAAGTCAGAACGAAGCTTATTCAACTTATTTGATGTCTCAGAACTTGGTGAAGCCTTGTTCTGAAGCTCCAGAGACCTAATGTCACCCAGAAGGAGGTCTAGTTTTAAGATCCTCTGTCGTTTAAGCCTTGAGCTAAGTTGCAATAAGATACCTCTAATAAAGGCCTTATGGGCACACCATAATACAGTTGGATCGGACACTGACGCAGTGTTTAAAGCAAAGTACTCCTTCAGGTGCTCAGCAACATAAGCTACATGAACAGGTGACTGAAACAAGCTAGTATTAGCCCTCCAAAGGTAAGCCAGGCTAGGAGTCTCCCCCTCCACCACTGAAATAGAGACAGGTGCATGGTCCGACCACGAAATGTCATGGATGGTGGAGGAGGAGACCGCCTGGAGCAGGGTTCGATCAACAACAATCATGTCAATGCGTGAATACGAGTTGTGCCTGGACGAGTAAAAGGTGTAGTCACGTTCATTAGAATGTTGACACCTCCAGACATCATAAAGATCCTCTCTTTGAAGAGTAGATTGCAACTTAGGCAGAGGGCGTTTAGACGTAGAGGTGGTGTCCACATTGTAATCAACTGTCATGTTGTAATCACCACATAAAATCACAGCACCTTTCTTAACATCTGAAAGTTTCTTAAACAACCTGTTAATAAATCGGAGCTGATGGGAATTGGGAGCATATAGATTGACAACCGTATAGGTGTGGTTATTAAATTCACCAACAAGGATTAAGTATCTGCCAGCAGGGTCAGAAAGCACTTCTCTGAGCGTGAAGGCAACCAAATCCCTGATGGCTATGATGACACCTCTGTTTCTTATCGGGGGCAGAAGCAAAAAATACAGGGTAGTTCTTATGTTTAAAACTAGGAGGGTTGGAGGAAAGAAAGTGGGACTCCTGTATACACAGAATGTCTGCATGTAACTTTTGTGCTTCTTTCCAAAGCGTGGACCTTTTAGCTGGGTGGTTCAGACCATGAACATTGAATGAAACTATGTTAATCACCATGGGGAGGGTGATAATGACATTACCTCAGGGGGAACATGATGCCATAGACCAGATGAAATCCTGAACGTCGCTTCTGATGACAAATTCCTCACAGCATTCCAATCATTGGAGTGAAGTCCATGTCAAAGGGAACAAAAGGAACAAACAAAACAAAACAAAAAAAAAACAATGACAGTAAGAGGAATAAGTCAATTCGTTATAAGTGAACCAAATAGGTAAAAAGGGAGATTCAATCTTGAATCTGGTAGCAGTAAAACTGTGCATATTTCAAGGAGGGAAAAATATCATAGTAAATGGGAATATTGTAGCGTAAAGTAGCTCTATGGCCAAGGTATTTAAGAGGTACGTTTCTTGCCCTTCATATGTGACACCAATTGCCACGAGTCCTGGGTATCCAGATTGGCCGTAGAAGGAAGATCTTCCTTAGCTTGTTCCGGAACAATGTCCTAGGTCCGAAGCAGTGCAAGACCTTCATCCAAGTTGTTGATCACGCGTGACAGTAAGTTTAGCTAGGTATCCCCACCGATAAACAATATCATGGTTGCGTAAGGCCTTGGTAACTGGTAGAAGGGACCTGCGCTTCTGCATGGTAAATGGCGAGAGATCAGCAAAAAGCTAAATGGAGGAATACTGCTCAGGCGGCTGTTTATTCTTCCTTTAAGGCAACCATAAAGTGCTCTTTCACCTGGAAAAAGTGACCTCGCATCAAAACATCTCTAGGGATGTTATCCGGCAAGTGAGATGGCTTGAGGAGGCGATGAATTCTGTCTATAGCTAGGTCTGAATCAGACAGGTCAGGAATGAAGCCCTTCATAAGGTCGTGTGCGAACTGTTGAAGCAGCGCAGGAGGAGTAGATTTAGGAACACCGCGGATCTTAATATTAGTCCTCCTGGACCTGTCCTCCAGGTCTGCGACCTGCTTTCAGCCATGACACTTCATCAAATTGGTCGTTATGAGCATCACCAAGTGAATTGTAAGATGAGGCAAACTCCCCCATTTTCTGATCCACTCTGTCCCCCAGCTCTTGTACATCAGCCTTAAACCCTCTCATGCACTCCATCATGTCTGCATGAAGGGAGCTACGCAGGGAAACCAGCATGTCCTTCAACATGGTGTCTGAGACAGGCTTGCCAGCCGTGGGGAAGGAGTTAATGGCCTCCGCAAGTTCCCTGGTATCATTAAGTGTATCCTGCTTCTTGCTCACCTTTTCGCCGGCGACTTCAGGGGACAAGTGGGGCTTTGATTTCACTGGACAGCGGTGTGGAGGCATCCAGGGATCCATGGATGGCACCGACCTTTATGTCCGAGCTCGTCGGAGCAGTGCTGTAGCCGCTGGAGGAGGCCGTTGAGGCGCCGCTGGCGCCATCTTGGACAAGGCCGCGAGCCGTCGGCGGAAAGAAATGTGACAGATTCTGAAGCTGTGATGGGCCCTTCCCTTTTCGGGCTGTCCCAGAATGTTGACCGGCTCTGTGGGAGCAATCTAAGATGTTTTGACCGTTCAGTGAGACCTCGGCTCGTCCTAAGTTAGGCACGGAGCTCGCTGCTTAAGAGTCCATGCAGGAGCTCGGTAGCCACGCCCTCCGCAGAGGGCTTCTTTTCTGACCAGCACCCAATCCCTGGGAAACAGCAGGCGCACTGCTTAAGAATGGAAGACAGTCTTTTAGCCACTAAATTTCTGTTGTAATTTGGACCAACCTATAGTTCAGACACCACTTAAAGAGGAACTGCTGTCTGCTCACATAATTTGTAATAAAAAACATCTTTGCCATTGTAACGGAATGATCCGTGACAAACAGAGACTTTGGAAGGATGAGGGGTACTCCTGTACCGGCGTCACCAAGGAGTCTTATGTCTAGGCTCCCCTTATGTCCGATAGGGCCATAGGGTGACTGAGAAATTACAGTGATGAAAATAAGTATTTGAACACCCTGCTATTTTGCAAGTTCTCCCACTTGGAAATCATGGAGGGGTCTGAAATTGTTATCGTAGGTGCATGTCCACTGTGAGAGACATAATAAAAAAAAAAAATCCAGAAATCACAATGTATGATTTTTTTAACTATTTATTTGTATGATACAGCTGCAAATAAGTATTTGAACACCTGAGAAAATCAATGTTAATATTTGGTACAGTAGCCTTTGTTTGCAATTACAGAGGTCAAACGTTTCTTGTAGTTTTTCACCAGGTTTGCACACACTGGAGGAGGGATTTTGGCCCACTCCTCCACACAGATCTTCTCTAGATCAGTCAGGTTTCTGGGCTGTCGCTGAGAAACACGGAGTTTGAGCTCCCTCCAAAGATTCTCTATTGGGTTTAGGTCTGGAGACTGGCTAGGCCACGCCAGAACCTTGATATGCTTCTTACAGAGCCACTCCTTGGTTATCCTGGCTGTGTGCTTCGGGTCATTGTCATGTTGGAAGACCCAGCCTCGACCCATCTTCAAAGCTCTAACTGAGGGAAGGAGGTTGTTGCCCAAAATCTCGCAATACATGGCCCCGGTCATCCTCTCCTTAATACAGTGCAGTCGCCCTGTCCCATGTGCAGAAAAACACCCCCAAAGCATGATGCTACCACCCCCATGCTTCACAGTAGGGATGGTGTTCTTGGGATGGTACTCATCATTCTTCTTCCTCCAAACACGGTTAGTGGAATTATGACCAAAAAGTTCTATTTTGGTCTCATCTGACCACATGACTTTCTCCCATGACTCCTCTGGATCATCCAAATGGTCATTGGCAAACTTAAGACGGGCCTTGACATGTGCTGGTTTAAGCAGGGGAACCTTCCGTGCCATGCATGATTTCAAACCATGACGTCTTAGTGTATTACCAACAGTAACCTTGGAAACGGTGGTCCCAGCTCTTTTCAGGTCATTGACCAGCTCCTCCCGTGTAGTTAGTCCTGGGCTGATTTCTCACCTTTCTTAGGATCATTGAGACCCCACAAGGTGAGATTTTGCATGGAGCCCCAGTCCGAGGGAGATTGACAGTCATGTTTAGCTTCTTCCATTTTCTAATGATTGCTCCCACAGTGGACCTTTTTTCACCAAGCTGCTTGGCAAGTTCCCCTTAGCCCTTTCCAGCCTTGTGGAGGTGTACAATTTTGTCTCTATTGTCTTTGGACAGCTCTTTGGTCTTGGCCATGTTAGTAGTTGGATTCTTACTGATTGTATGGGGTGGACAGGTGTCTTTATGCAGCTAATGACCTCAAACAGGTGCATCTAATTTAGGATAATAAATGGAGTGGAGGTGGACATTTTAAAGGCAGATTAACAGGTCTTTGAGGGTCAGAATTCTAGCTGATAGACAGGTGTTCAAATACTTATTTGCAGCTGTATCATACAAATAAATAGTTAAAAAATCATAAATTGTGATTTCTGGATTTTTTTTTTTTTTATTATGTCTCTCACAGTGGACATGCACCTACGATGACAATTTCAGACCCCTCCATGATTTCCAAGTGGGAGAACTTGCAAAATAGCAGGGTGTTCAAATACTTATTTTCCTCACTGTATATCCTAAATTACAGGACAGGGGACATTACTGATAGCTCATATTGCAGGATCTTGAGATATTGCAAAGTGTTGGTTTATTCTATGACTCATCTCTCTGTGTAGACTGTTGACATGTTAAATGAGGCTGGCTCTTGAAAGGCCTTTCATTGTGTGATAACACTGTTTAAAGCCTATTGATGCTCAGGTGTGAATACCTTTCTGTCGGAGACAGACCGTCTGTCTAAAAGATGTGGATTGAGGGGAAATCATTGTGTGATGGTGTTTTGTTTGCATTCTGTTAATGAAGGAATGTGACTTCTCAGGTGCAGTGATTAGGTCATGTTAATTATAGACCGGCGCCAAAATATCTGGAATGTTTAGCAATTAGCCCATCTGAAGGTGTATTGAAGCCCCCCCCAGGGTGTGATGCGTGGGTGGAGAGTTTGATTGTTCCTGTGATCACTGAAACATGCCTTGAAAACTGTATATAAACTTGAGAGCTAACCATTAAAAGTGTTCATACATTTGAAAAATCAGTAATAGAGCAAGTCTTGTTATTCTGGGAAATGGGATGTCTGATGTCTGTTGGATGGTTGGAGTGTCAGATAAGCTGTTGTGGGTTGATGGAAGGTCATAAACGGTGGTGACCGTTACAAGTGGTGGCAGCAGTGGGATGTTTCCACTGTCAGAAGGATGGCTACAAGGACACAGGACAGTGGAGACGCTGTATGAACGGCTGAAGCTCTCTTACCTCAAGGACTTACTGGAGAGCCGGGGCAGATCGGCCTGCAATCGTAAGAAAAGGGACATTATTGCAGAGCTTGTCCAAATGGATAGAGCTGAAAGGCCCAGCATAACAGAAAGGCCCAGCGTAACAGACAGGACACCCGAGGAAGAATTTTTTGATTGGACTGTTAAACGTGGACTGGCACAGTATGGACCTAATCCTCCACCGGAGATCTTAGACAGGGTTATAGCGTCTGTGGATGCCACTTGGCTACAGCAAAGAGGTGCTGCAGGAGCAGAAGTCACAGCAGCACCAACTGAAGAGAGGGGAGAGGTACAGATGCCAGTCACCATGGAAGTGGAGTTCTAGGGAGCCGGGGCAGTTAGCCCCTCTCTCCAGCAACAAGCTGTGGTGGTAAAGCTTTTACTACCAGATAAATCACTGGCAGCAGGGCAGGATGCTACTTGCTGCTGCACACAACTGCAGCTTGAGCTGACATCGGGGGATGGGACTGTGGTCTCCCCTCACAGCGACACAGCGGAAGATCTGGCAACAGAGCAGAGTGCCACAAGCCTCTGCTCTCACCTAGCAGGAGAGGGAGTTCCTGTGGGAGTGGATGGGACTGTGGTCTCCACTCAAAGTGACCCAGCAGAAGAGCTGGCAACAGAGCAGAGTGCCACAAGCCTCTGCTCTCAACTAGCAGGAGAGGGAGTTCCTGTGGGAGTGAATGGGACTGTGGTCTCCACTCAAAGCAATCCAGCGGAAGAGCTGGCAACAGAGCAGAGTGCCACAAGCCTCTGCTCTCAACTAACGGAAGAGGGAGTTCCTGGGGCAGTGGATGGGACTTCAGTCTTCACTGACACAACCCCAGAAAATGGTGTATCACCGAGACAGGAGGATGTCGGCTTTGCTTTGCAAGCATCGGGGGATTTTCACCTACCAGTGGATGGGACTTCAGTCTCCACTGGTATACCCCAGGGATGGGGGCCAGTTGGCCCAGATCCCCAACAGCATGATGGACTGAGCCCAGTCACCCTGTCTTCTCTCCAGTGGCTGAAAGCACTCCAGGGAGAAGGGCCAGTCCAGGCCTCTCCCCAGTGGCAGGCAGGTCCTCTTAGAGAGAGGCAGAGGTTGGCGGGGTGAGTAATGCTCTGTTTGGAGCAATTTATTTGGGGTACGGTATGGATACCAGCATTGAAGGACTGGTACTACTGACTAACTTCGTAGTCAACCCGTTTGGGGTTCCCTCCTGTGTCACTCTCCTCCGAAAGGCGGAGAGATGTAATGGAATGACCTGTGACAAACAGAGACTTTGGAAGGATGAGGGGTACTCCTGTACCGGCGTCACCAAGGAGTCTTATGTCTAGGGTCACCTTATGTCCGATAGGGCCATAGGGTGACTGGGAAATTATATCCTAAATTACAGGACATTACTGATAGCTCATATTGCAGGATCTTGAGATATTGCAAAGTGTTGGTTTATTCTATGACTCATCTCTCTGTGTAGACTGTTGACATGTTAAATGAGGCTGGCTCTTGAAAGGCCTTTCATTGTGTGATAACACTGTTTAAAGCCTATTGATGCTCAGGTGTGAATACCTTTCTGTCGGAGACAGACCGTCTGTCTAAAAGATGTGGATTGAGGGGAAATCATTGTGTGATGGTGTTTTTTTTGCATTCTGTTAATGAAGGAATGTGACTTCTCAGGTGCAGTGATTAGGTCATGTTAATTATAGACCGGTGCCGAAATGTCTGGAATGTTTAGCAATTAGCCCATCTGAAGGTGTATTGAAGCCCCCCCAGGGTGTGATGGGTGGGTGGAGAGTTTGATTGTTCCTGTGATCACTGAAACATGCCTTGAAAACTGTATATAAACTTGAGAGCTAACCATTAAAAGTGTTCATACATTTGAAACCAGTAACAGAGCAAGTCTCGTTATTCTGGGAAATGGGATGTCTGATGTCTGTTGGATGGTTGGAGTGTCAGATAAGCTGTCGTGGGTTGATGGAAGGTCGTAAACGGTGGTGACCATTACAGCCATTCGGAAGCTTCCCTCCAACCACTTTGCATATATATATATACTGGGATTCTGTACTTGCCAAATATGCTGCAGAAATCTCCCTGAGTCTCGCTGCAATGATTTTCACTATGGGCAGCTGAAGCTGCTGCCTGTTCACTTCTTGGATTTACACAGACACACAGAGTCACACCTCAAGCTTTGCAGCTCTCATTTGCACTCTTATGACTCATCCCCTCCCTTCCTGGCAAACTCTCAGTGAGAGATGTCATACACCTAGGCTAATAAGCAGACAAGAAACAGGAAGTGGGCTGTATAAGGTATTTACTGGAAGAAATAAAAATGTTTTACTATCCAAAGTTAAAACAGCAAGGTCAGAAGATTTAATAGATGGAAAGTT
Source organism: Rana temporaria (assembly GCF_905171775.1). Classification (NCBI taxonomy): domain Eukaryota; kingdom Metazoa; phylum Chordata; class Amphibia; order Anura; family Ranidae; genus Rana; species Rana temporaria. Next base: position 327,159,603 of record NC_053489.1, read on the forward strand.
AAAAAAAAATAATACTGAAGTTCCACTTTAAGCTCATGGTTAACCTCTTCTCTATATGCCTACAATTTATTTAGCTTTCCAATATAATATTCAATGGCTTTTACTTTCACTGTTATTTTTCTTTAAAATATTCAGGTATGGGAGCTATGAGCTATATGATCTGAATACTTTGTGTGAAATTAAAGAATAGCACATTAGGGCTTCTTACATTTGTATCTTAGATTTTGTTTCCTCTTGAAATGTACATACTATCAGGGCCGGCGCTACCACTAGGCAGATTAGGCAACCGCCTAGGGCGCACTGCTGCCTAGGGCGCCCGGCCGCTGGTTATTTTACTCCCGCACTAGCCACAGAGCTTATTTACAACTACCACCAGGCTGTCATGTGTAAAGCAGCGCCATGCCGCGCGGCTCTCAGCTCTCCGCTCTGGCGTTTTCAGAAACCACACAGCCCCCCCTCCACCAGCAGGGCACTCTCCTCTCTGATATGTACAGTGTCCAGCAATCACCTCTCCGCTCTGAAGTCACTCCCGAGTCCCGCCCCTCGTGTGTGCTCCAGCTCCATCTAATCCACCTGCAGCATGTTTGTCCCAATCAGCTTCACACTTCTCCCGTGTCCTGCCCCTCGTGTGTGCTCCATCCAATCCGCCTCCAGCATGTCTGTCCCAATCAGTTTCATGCTTTTCCGGAGTCCAGTCCCTCCTGTGTTTGCTCGTCTGTGAAGGGGAGGTGGGCGGGAAGATTAAAACAAGCAGCTGACAAAATGCTGAATGAACCAGTGAGCCAGCCCCTGGGGAGTCGGGACAATGCCAAGTGAGTGAGCACTTCCACTGACCAGACCCTACTCTCTCCTCTCTGACCCCCCCCTCTCTCTCTTGCTCTCTCTCTGACCCCTCCCTGACCTCTCTGTCTGATCTCTCTCTTCCCCTCTCTCTCTCCTCTCTGACCCCCCCTCTCTCTCTTGCTCTCTCTCTGACCCCTCCCTGACCTCTCTGTCTGTGTCTGATCTCGCTCTTCCCCTCTCTCTCTCTTGCTCTCTCTCTCTCTCTGACCCCCCTCTCTCTCTGACCCCTCCCTGACCTCTCTCTTTCTGTGTCTGATCTCTCTCAACCCCTCTCTCTGACCCCCCCTCTCTCTTGCGCTCTCTCTCTCTCTCTGAGCCCTCCCCGCTCTCTCTCTGAGCCCTCCCCGCTCTCTCTCTGAGCCCTCCACGCGCTCTCTCTCTCTGAGCCCTCCCCGCTCTCTCTCTCTGAGCCCTCCCCGCTCTCTCTCTTTCTCTCTCTGAGCCCTCCCCACTCTCTCTCTCTCTCTGAGCCCTCCCCGCTCTCTCTCTCTCTCTCTGAGCTCTCCCCGCTCTCTCTCTGAGCCCTCCCCGCTCTCTCAGTCTCTGAGCCCTCCCCGCTCTCTCACTCTCTGAGCCCTCCCGGCTCTCTCTCTCTCTGAGGCCTCCCCGCTCTCTCTCTCTGAGCCCTCCCCGCTCTCTCTCTGAGCCCTCCCCGCTCTTTCTCTCTCTGAGCCCTACCCACTCTCTCTCTCTGAGCCTTCCCCGCTCTCTCTGAGCCATCCCCGCTCTCTTTCTTTCCTCTCTCTCTCCTTGCCAACAACAGTCTGTTTATCTCCTGTTTCAACTCCTTCCTTCCCATCATCTGCCTATACATTATATTGTATAACAGAATTACTTGATTAACTTCATCAACTTAAAGCAGTATTAAAGCAAAGCAAAATATTATACTGCAGTTTACCAATTCTTAGATGGGTGGCTGCATTCGTTTTTGTTTTTTAGGTTTTCTATTTTATATTCTCTTCTATATATCTGGTGATCCTTCTAGTAAGTCTGTTTTTCAAAAGAATGAGCTGTCTTGCACATGTAGCAGTTATAGGGTTGAATCAAACCATTTAACACTGGCAATGGGGGTGGAGTCAGGGGCGGAGCCAGAGGGGGCGGTAAAATGAGGTTCCGCCTAGGGTGTCAAAAATCCTTGCACCGGCCCTGCATACTATGAATAGTGCACATTATTAGATTGACTACTGAGTTCTACTGGTTCATCTCTTCTATGTCAACAGCGAAAAGGGAAAATTTATGAATTTTTCTAAACTGAATCTAAGTTTAAATCTTTAATGGTCGTAGGCTGATATGATGTTCGTGTTATTTATGGTCAGCCTGTAGCATATAGTGATTTTATTTAGTGTATCAAAACAGATAACCTCAGGGCACCAGCATCAGGAGAAAATAACTGGACAGTTGGAACATAAATGTATCTTTTTTGACGATGAAGAGATTGGTGACACTGTATTACATTGTATGAGATATTTTCTGTTTGAATGTAAGGTGAAAAATTGCCTCCTATGTGATTCCTTAATGCGTTCTAGGTTATTCCTAATCAAACAAACCCATTGATAAACTCATTTATTGGTTTAAAGCTAAAGCACAATAAAAAAAAGAAAAAAGAAAAGAACTTATCAGCCACTAGTACAATGGTTTGTCTATTAGTGGGGAAACAATATATGCTGGGTATGCATTAATTTTAAAACCATTAGGCCCCTTTCACGCGGTTGGACCGTTCAGGTCCGCCTGTCATATTTGTTGGCGGACCTGAACGCCACTCCATACATCTCTATGGAGTGTCGGATGTCAGTGGAGACATGTCTGCTGACATCCGACCCAATCTGATCCGCTAAAATCAGACGGATGGCGATACATCGCCATCCGTCCATGGCGGATCGGATCGGGTGAGATGCTGTCCGTTTTCATCAGATCTCTCCATAGGAGACAGCGGCGCTGGACAAGCCCATCGCCGATCAGTGAGCAGAGAGGGACTTGTCATCCGCCGGCTCAGTTGAGATCCACGGAGAGATCTCCCGCTGAGCTGGCGGACTCCGCTGAGATGGATCTGCCTAGTGTGAAAGGGGCTTTATATGCATTATGAATACATCTGGTACAAGAACATGAATCTGTGTTGATATTAGGCTCCTGTAATCCTCTACTGCGAAAAGGTGGGTCATTCAGTTGCTACTGTCTGTAAATATGCTTACAGAAGGGTAAAACACTATGATGAACTTTATACTCTGCAGTCACAAGCTGAGATAGGTCCTGGATCAGGCTTCATTACTTAACTGTTGTGTAGCTTTCATAGAGGTCCAGGACCAGCCTAGGTTTCTTGTTTAGGCTGCCTGGATCACAAAATTGATTATAAATCCTTTGGCAGGTTCACACTGTTGGCCTGAAGTTTAGCTTTAAAACAGAACTTTGGCTTCTAGCAACTGGGTGTCATTCAGCCCAGAATATAAGTGGGCACATATCTTTTTTGGGGGACAGCACCGATAAGGAGGTGAGAATGGGCAGTAGATTTTTACAGGTATATTTATCTATTTATTTATTTCAGGTACTTATATAGTGCTGTCAATTTACACAGTGCTTTACATACACATTGTACAATCACATCAGTCTCTACCCTCAAGGAGCTTACAATCTAAAAAAGAAAAAAAAAAAGTATATGTTCTGCTTTAAAAAGCCTGGTCTCAAAAACAGACTTGCCTCCAAGGCCTTACGCACTCCTGACAGGAGAAAAGTTTAGATGTGTTCAAGTGCATCAACGGTTTGGGCATTCAATAATTTCATTGGCAAGAATAGTCATTTTTTCTCGCCATTGAAATAAATGATTCGCTCAAGTGCTAAAATGCCTAGTTTTTAGGTACATTTACACAAGTTCAGACTTGTTTTGTGGTTTTGGTGTGTTAAGATTTCTGCCCCTAAACGCCCCTGCCTTTAAATGCCTGTAAATGCTTATGTGTGCATGGACACATAGACTGGCATATAGGGGCAACCCCCCCCCCCCCCCAAAAAAAAAACACAAAAAAACGTCAAACACCTGTAAAACAGGCGTTTTACAGCTGCAGTGTGCATGAAGCCTAATGCCACGTACACACGATCGGTTCATCTGATGAAAACGGTCCGATGGACCGTTTTTATCGGACTAACCGATCGTGTGTGGGCTCCATCGTTTTTTTTCCCATCGGTGAAAAAACTTAGAACCCGTTTTATAATTATCTGATGGTTAAAAAACTGATAGAAAAAAACAATCGTCTGTGGGCAAGTCCATCGGTTAAAAATCCATGCATGCTCAGAATCAAGCCGACGCATGCGCGGAAGCATTGAACTTAATTTTTCTCAGCACGTCGTAGTGTTTTACGTCACCGCGTTCTGACACGAAGAGATTTTTAACTGATGTGTAGGCAAGACTGATGAAAGTCAGCTTCATCGGATATCTGATGAAAAAATCCATCAGTCCGTTTTTATCAAATGAACCGATCGTGTGTACGTGGCATTACTCTCACCCCTTTCAAACATATCTGTCCAAGTGACCCACAAACCAAAGGTAGGCTATCCCTGATCTATAAATCCATACTTAGAAGTGGTGCTCGTTACTATTGTCATTCAGAGATTCGGATACATCCAAATCTCTGAATCTTCAAAAATTCATCTGAATTTAGATTCGGACCAAAACAAATTGCACATGTCTACACAAAATGTCATGGTACTTGTTCAATGAAAAAAATTGTTGCTTTATTGCATGACAAACATATAACAAAACATGGAACCCTTGAATATCTAGTTACTTAGGGAAATATGTCAATGACCTAATATGGACATTATTAAAGTTACATGCCTGAGGATCAATTTCATGTGCAAAGACTCTATTTGGCCCACCGCTTGTCCTGTCGTCTCCCTTTGTATTTCCTCTCTCTTTACTTCCTCTGTTCTCTATTATTTTTTTTCAAAGTCAACTTTTTGGTCTTGCAGCTGATACTCTTATGTAATGCCCCGTACACGATCGAAATTTCCGATAGAAAAAGTCTGGGCACTTTCACCCCCTTCCAGTCCAGGCCAATTTTCAGTTTTAGACCTGTCCGTGTTGTCCTAGGAGTAGGGCGCTGAGGAGCATTTTTGGACAGGATGCTAATACCGTTTTTTCGATTTGGAGCCATGTGTGCTGTGATTTCCCACTGGGATTTGGCTTGGTCCAGGATTGTTGCTTTGAAGTATGTTGAAGTATGTTGAGATGTTTGGTGCTTCCATTCCCCTGGTGGGTGTGGGTGTGCACAAGAGCTTGATAAAAGTAACCAAAACAAATTTGTTCAGAAATAAAATGATGTGTAATAAAATGGAATGACACAGGGAAAAACTATTGAACGCATGAAGAAAGGGAGGTGCAAAAAGGCATGGAAAGCCAAGACACCAGGTGAAATCTATCAGTAATTAGAAAGCAATTCTGCCCCTTGTCATTGAAAATTCATTTCACCTGGTTTAGTCTCAACTGATGGCCTATAAAAAGGTGTCTCATTACCAAGGTGTCACACAAGAAACATCTCATGATGGGTAAAAGCAAAGAGCTCGCTCTCACCCTTATTGTTTCAAAACATGCTGATGGCATTGGGTACAGGAGGATTTCTAAACTTCTGAGTGAAGACTGTTGGGGGCCATAATCCGGAAGTAGAAAGAACATAATTTCACCATAAACCGGCCTCGACCAGGTGCTCGTTGCAAAATTCCTGACAGAGGAGTTAAAAGCATTATCAGAATAGTTGTCCAAGAGCCAATGACCACTAGTGGAGAGCTTCAGAAAGACCTGTAATTAGAAGGTAACATTCTTTCAAAGAAAACAATAAGTAATGCACTTAACCGTTATGGCTTGTATACACGCTCACCACGCAAGACTCCATTGCTGAAGAAAAAAGCATGTTGAAGCTTGTTTAAAGTTTGCTGCACAACATTTAGACAAGCCTAGGAGAATACTGGGAGAATATAGTCTGATTAGATGAGACCAAAATTGAACTCTTTGGATGCCATAATACACACCATGTTTGGAGATCAAATAACACTGCACATCACCCCAAAAACACCAACAGTGTAAGTTTGGAGGTGGGAACATCATGGTGTGGGGCTATTTCTCAGCATATGGGTCTGGCAAACTTCATGTCATTGAAGGAAAGGTGAATAGGAAAATGTACCAAGCCATTCTTTATAAAAATCTGGCGCCATCTAGCAGATGATGAAGATGAAACGATCAGCAAGACACTGATCCCAAACATAAAGCCAAGGAATTGGTTTCAAAGAAAAAGAAAAGAAAACTGCTAGAACGGCCCAGCCAATCACCTGACTTGAATCCAATAGAAAATCAATGGAAAGAACTAAAGAATAGAGTTCATAGAAGAGGCCCACGGAACCTTCAAGATTTGAAGACTGTTTGTGCAGAAGAATGGGGAGCAATGCATGTGACTATTTTCTCCTGTAAAAATAGTCTTGGAACTGTCATTACCAACAAAGGATTTTGTATGAAGTATTAAATACATTTCAGTTGGCGTGTTCAATACTTTTTCCCTGTGTCATTCCATTGCATTACACTTAACTTAATTTCTGAACTTATTTGTTTTGGTTTCTTTGTATGTATGGAATACATGTGTTGTTACTGACATGTGGTGATAATTTCATGTCAATAGCACCTTTAGAGCCGGTTCACACTGGGGCGACTTGCGATCCGACTTCATGTCGCCTCAAGTCGTCCCAAGTCGCGCTGTAGAGAAAAACAATGAAAGTGAATGGGAGCGGTGTTAATACACACGACTCAAGGCGATCATACTCCAGAAAAGGTTCCTGTACTACTTCAATCCGACTTGTAGGCGATTTGTACCCATTGATTTCAATGGAAGTCGCCTCAGAAGTCTGATCACTGTCTTAACTGCACCGACTTTCCAGGAAGATAAGATACATTTCTCAGGCAAACCTCTCCTGCCCCCCTCCCTCTCCCAGAGCTGATTGTTGTTTTATTGGCCACTGGAAAGTCTCCTGTCCTGGAGACGACTTCAAGTTGTGTTGTAAATCGCCCCAGATCGCCCTGTGGTTCATGCTCAAGTCGTGTAGGAGTCGCCTCTGAAAGTCGCGCTGGAAGTCGTGTCGCCCTAGTGTGAACCGACTCTTAGAAATATATTTACCTAGAAAAATGATGACGTGTTTAATTAATACTCATTTTACCCGTTGTATCTAGCAACAATAGCAAACCTTATTCCAATGTCGTATATTCATATATGTCTTATTATGTAACATGAATGGAGTAACCTACAATGCATTTAATATTATGCAAATCCAAGCATTCTTTCCTCCTGAACACTTTCCTTTCCAAGCGTTGTTTTTTTAATTGCTTTTATTAGGTGTTTATTTAAAAGTTTTTGGCCATAGAAAAGAAAAGATTACGTCATGACCAATGGCATAAGGCTACTCAGAGCCCAAAGTATCATTAACAATGTACAGAAGATAATGTAGGTTCTCCCTTGTACAAGGCTCTCCCACTTTTCAAAGCTTAATATAATCTATCGTATATACTCGAGTATAAGCCGAGTTTTTCAGCACTTTCTGTGTGCTGAAAATGCCCCCCTTAGCTTATACTTATACTTGAGTCACCTTTTTGTGCCTGATCTCCCGGACTTTGGGGACCCGGTACTGGCTGGCCGTAGGTCCCCTGGACCCCAACCTTGACACACATGTAGCCCCACTCATTCTCTACAAGTGTGCAAAGGTTGTTGTCCAGGGGACCTACGGCCGGGGAGCACCGATTTTTCAAAGCTTGGCACCCCTTCCATAGACTCCCATATTAACAAACAAAGGTGCTTTCTTGTTATAGAAAGACATATATAACAGTATACCTCTTGACATGGTCCAAAGTAGAACATACAATAAGGAACATCTGCGTACAGCATATTTACGCTGGCCGCTAGGTGGCGCTTCCGTTGATTTCCGCGTGGAATATGCAAATGAGCTAGATATGCCGATTCACGAACGTACTTGCGCCCAGCATATTAAAATACGCTGTTTACGTAAGGCGTCCGACCGGCGTAACTTTACCCCTCATAAAGCAGGGGTAAGTCATGTTAGGTATGGACGTCGGAACAGCGTCGTATTTTACATCGTTTGCGTAAGTCGTCCGTGAATGGGGATGGGCGTAGGTTACGTTCACGTCGACTAAACATTGAGCCGGCGTAATTTACGGAGAAAATTCGACGTGATACTGAGCATGCGCGCGCATGCGCCATTCGTTAGGTGCGTCATTTACGTGGGGTCACGATTCATTACCATACAACACACCCCCTACCAGCCTAGTTTGAATTAGGTGGGCTTACGCCGGCCTATATACGCTACGCTGCCGTAACTTCGGGCGCAGCTTCTTTCTGAATACACTACTTGCCTGACTAGGTTACGGCGGCGTAGCGCATATGAGATGCGCTACGCCCGCCTAAAGATACACGCATCTTTCTGAATCCGGGCCCTGATGTTTGCATGTAAGTTCATGGAAGTGCTTCTCAATTCTAATCCTCAGCAGCTATCAGTAGTACATGTTTTCTAGACTTTAGGGAGCATTGGTAATTAGTAGCAACTAGAAGAAACACACAAATTATCTAATCTGTCATTCTGAAAAAAAAAAAAAAATGTTAAGGGTCAAATATCAGTTTTGTGTTTCCCATATTGATCTGACAGCATTCATTCTCTATTCAGTGTTTCATTGGTTGATTTTTTTTCTTTACAGCAAATACTCAGGCACTCCCGTAGTGATTCAGACAAAATTATTTTCCTCATCACCGATGGCTACTCAAATGGCGGGGACCCTAGACCTGTGGCTGCCAGTCTTCGGGAGCTTGGAGTGGAAATCTTCACATTTGGAATATGGCAGGGCAATATTCGGGAGCTGCACGACATGGCATCTCAACCAAAGGAGGAGCATTGTTATCTGTTACATAGTTTTGCTGAGTTTGAGGCACTGGCTCGACGTGCATTACATGAAGGTATATTCATTTATGTGTATTTTTTTATTGCAAACATTTTTTAAGGAAACATTTATACCGTTTATTCTTAAAGCGGAGTTCCAACCACAATTAGCATTTTTTAAATGTATGTCCTTTCATCATGCGTTTTTATAATATAAATCCGGTCACTTACTATTTTACAACCTGCCGCCGATCCGCATAGATATTCAAAAAAGATAGTTTATAAAACTATGTCTGCAGCGTTGTCATTTTGCTTGTGGGCATTGTGAAGCCTACAAGCACTTACTTCCTGGAAGTCTTGGATGGGGAGTGATAATTGGACAGCGCACTGCATCCTGGGAAATGATGACACACATTTCCCAGGAGCATTAGAGGAGGATGATGTCAGAATCCTAGGTGATTTCAAAGGCAGATTTTGTGGGACCGCATAGCAACAGGCATTTCCAGATGAGTAAAAAAAAAATATATTTTTTATTTTTTTACTTTTTTAGGTCTAATGAGCACAATAATGCAAAAAAAAAATTTGGGATGGAAACTCCACTTTAAGAAGTAATTGTAACCTAATATAACTTAATTCCTATTGGGTTGAATTTATAGACATTTAAAAAAAAACAAAAAAAAAACAACAAATTGATATGGTGAAAAAGGGAATTAGTATAATATATTTTTGAAAAAATATTGTTAATCAAAGACTTTAAAGCAGACCTAGAATCAGGCATATTTTGTACACATAAATGCATACAAGTTAACGTGGTAGTAAAGTTCTGGATAGAATACCGTTCTCCCTGCAAGGTAAAGCCATAATGTGCTGGTATGCATCGCATGCTAGCACATTATGAAAGACTGACCTTGAAACAAATCCTTCCAGTGGCACGCTGTCACCGCTAACAGGGCTTCCATCTTCACCCGTTCTTCCTTTCGGGTTTGCGTGCTGCAGCCCCTTGATTGGCTGAGCCATGTGGACGTCACTCACGCACAAGCATGCAGGAGTCTTGGCTGCAGCTCACAGCTCTGAAGGAATGCCACAGGCCAGTTGTTCCTTCAGAGTGCATGTGCCAACTGTCACTGACTGTTGCTTGCTATAATATCTTCTAAACAGTGCACTTTTAGGAGATATTAATTTTACCTACAGGTAAGCTTTATTATAAGTGTACCTGTAGGTAAAAATAAAAAAGGAGAGTTTACTTCCACTTTAAAGTGGTTGTAAAACCCATTCATGAAATGTGACCTAGGCACCTATATCTGTAGTGTTTACTTATCTCTCTCCAAAGCTCTAAGTGCTGTGTCTTTCTGCTGCTCTGCTCCTCTGTTATCAGCAGAGTCACTTTTGACAAGTTCTACGACACATGAGATTACAGCAGCTGAAAATATGTGTTTGGCAGGAAGCTTAGAGGTAGATTAGCAGAGATTTTATCTATTCAGAATACAGTTTTGCATGTCCCTTCCTTCCTCTGCCTATGTGGAAGGGGGCGTGCCTTTCCTCTAATCAGCTCCCACACAGTGTAAGCCCAGACTCCACACCCACCCATATGTGCTGCTGAAAGAAGAAAAAAGATTTGTAACACGATCTGCACTTTCCAACGAGTGTAGAAAGGAAAGATGGCAGATATACATGTAAAACGTATATAGGGAGATTTGCAGGGGCGGACTGACAACTCATGGGGCCCCCGGGCAATAGAAGATTATGGGGCCCCTCTGGCTTACAGATGGCCACCACGCCAGGAGGCAGTGCAGCTAAAATCTTGGGATATTCACATTAAAAGCATGTCAGTTTCGGACATATCAGGGACAGATCTAAAAAAAACACAGATTTTTACATACTGTCCCTGGTTTTACTGAGCCTGGCAACCCTGATGGGGCCCCCTAGTGGCATGGGGCCCTCGGGCAGTGCCCGAGTGACTCAATGGTCAGTCCGCCCCTGGAGATTTGTTTCATCTCGGTGTATCATATGAGGCTGTTCACTTCTTCACACAGATCCACCATGCCCATAGTTTATCTGATTCCATTCAGTTTCCCAATATCACTATGTTCCATAAACAAACATCAGTTCAATGTATTCAGACCTCCATGTGGAAATACTTTTTGCATAGAAATTAAAAAAATATATATATATAAAAATATGTGTATATATATATATATATATATATATATATATATATATATATATATATATATATATAATGAGGGATGAGCCGAACCCCCCAGTTCGGTTTGGCCCAGAACATGCGAGCAGGCAAAATATTTGTTCGAACACGCGAACATCGTTATAGTCTATGGGACACAAACGTGAAAAATCAAAAATGCTAATTTTAAAGGTTAATATGCAAGTTATTGTCATAAAAACGGCTGTTTTTTTGGGAGCAGTGATTTTAATAATGCTTTAAGTGAAACATAAAAAGTGAAATATTCCTTGAAATGTCATACCTGGGGGTGTCTATAGTATGCATGTAAAGTGGCACATTTTTCCCGTGTTTAGAACAGTCCCTGCTCAAAATGACATTTCTAAAGGAAAAAAAGTAATTTAAAACTAACGGCTATAATGAATTGTTGGGTTCCGGCAATACAGATAAAAGGCATTGAAAAAAACAGCATGGGTTCCCCCCAGTCCATTACTAGGCCCTTTGGGTCTGGTATTAATATTAAGAAGAACCCCGAACCAAAATCTTTAAAAAATTGGCGTAGGGGACCCCTCAAAATCCATACCAGACCCTTCAGGTCTGGTATGGATTTTAAGGGGAACCCCGCACCACAATAAAAAAAATGGCATGGGGTTCCCCCCAAAAATCCATACCAGACCCTTATCCAAGCATGCAACCTGGCAGGCCCCAGGAAAAGAGGGGGGGCGAGAGAACGCCCCCTTCTGAACCGTACCAGGCCACATGCCCTCATGTCTCCATGTTGATGGGTCTGTGGGTGGGGGACTTATCCCCTTAACAAAGGGGACCCCCAGATCCCGCGCCCCCCATGTGAATTGGTAACGAGGTACATTGTACCCCTACAGTTTCACAAAAAAATGTGTCAAAAATGGTAAAAAACACAAGCCCTTTATTAAAAAAGAAAAAAATCTAGCAATGTACATCCATTTTCGAGCAGAGTATATGGAGAAAAAAAAACGCCTACACGATCCGCCTCCATGGGTCACGTGACCCTGCCCCCCTCTGACGCAACAGGGGTTTCCTGTGTTTTCCCCATAGCGTCATGGGTGACCCCGTCCCCTCTGACGCCACGTGAAACCCCTGTGGCCTCAGAGGGGGTGGGGTTATCAGCGCACATTAAGGGTGGCCCTCGCCCTCAGCTATTTGAGAGCTGTCACGGCAGGTGTAGTGTCATTCGACGGGTACCACCCATGGAGGTGAATTGTGTTGGCGTTTTTTTATCACTTTTTTTTCTTCGTATCCTCTGCTCGAGAATGGATGTACATTGCTTGTTTTGCTTTTTTTTTAATAAAGGACTTGTCCCAAGCTGTGTTTTTTACCATTTTTGACACTTTTTTTGTGAAATGGTAGGGGTACAATGTACCCCGTTACCAATTCACATGGGGGGCCAGGATCTGGGGGTCCCCTTTGTTTAAGGGGGTTTCCAGATTCCGATAAGCCCCCCACCCACAGACCCCCACAACCACGGGGCAAGGGTTGTGGGGATGAGGCCCTTGTCCCCAACAACATGGGGACATGGTGCTTTGGGGTCCAGACCCTAAAGCATCCTCCCCATCTTGAGGGCATGTGGCCTGGTACGGTTCAGGATGGGGACGCTCTCTCTTCCACCCTCTTTTCCTGTGGCCTGCCAGGTTGCGTGCTCAGATAAGGGTCTGGTATGGATATTTGGGGGGAACCCCACGCTATTTTTTTTCAATTTTGGCACGGAGTTCCCCTTAAAATCCATACCAGACCCTTCGGGTCTGGTATGGACTGTGAGGAGGGCCCCTACGCAATTTTAAAAAAAATGACGCAGGGTTCCCCTTAATATTCCCCTTAATATCTATACTAGACCTGAAGGGCTAACTGTATTGCCGGGACCCAACAATTCATTATAGCCATGAGTAGTTTTAAATTACTTTTTTTCCTTTAGAGATGTCATTTTGCGCAGGGACCGTTCTAAACACGGGAACATTTGCCACTTTACAGGCATACTATACATACACACCCCAGGTACGAAATTTAAAGGAATATTTCACTTTTATTGTTTTAAGCATTATTAAAATCACTGCTCTCGAAAAAATTCAGTTTTTAAAACTTTTTTTTGCATTGATACATGTCCCCTGGCGCAGGACCCAGGTCCTCAAACACTTATTTTATGACAATAACTTGCATATTAACCTTTAAAATTTGCACTTTAGATTTCTCCCATAGAATTTTAAAGGGTGTTCCACGGGTTTTGAATTTGCCGCGACCACCCCAAATTGTTTGCTATTCGGCGAACAGGTGAACAGCCGATGTTCGAGTCAAGCTTACGTTCGACTGGAACATCGGGCTCATCCCTAATTAAAACTATCTTTGTTTCTTCTGGTTACAGATCTACCCTCTGGGAGTTACATTCAAGAAGACATATCTCATTGCTCTTATTTGTGTGACGCTGAAAAAGATTGTTGTGATGTTATGGCAAGTTGTAAGTGTGGTACCCACACTGGCCAATATGAATGCATTTGCGAAAAAGGATACTATGGAAAAGGCTTGCAGTATGAATGCACGGGTGAGTACTACATGAAATTATATAAAACTAGACATTATACTGGCAATTCAAATTAAAACTTGTGAATCCTGTGCTTATTACTGTCCCATCATACATTGTTTTATGTGTAATCCAGCAGCATCTAAAACACATTACAGAGACATTGCATTTTATGCATAAAAATTTAAATGGCAATAAAATATAGGTGACTTTTGTAGCAGCCCATTCAGTTTTAAATTTGATTTTCTAACCTCCATTACACATAATGACCAAGAAATTGATTGGGTGCTTTGATCAAGTTTTTATATATGAGATCCTCTTTTCTGCCTTGGACAGATTGCGGATGCAAGATCTTTGGTAGTCATTAGTCAGTCTTAATGTACTTTTTCTGGTTAATTAAACATGCTTGATGATATAGGTGTATTCTTTGTTAAGAGTATTTAAAGAGGAACTGCAGTCTGCTGACATAATTTGTAATAAAAACATCTTTGCCATTCTAAAGCTTCCCTTCAACCACTTTGTATATTATTTTATATGTACTCTGATTCTGCACTTGCCAAATATGCTGCAGAAATCTCCCTACACTAAGTCTGGCTGCAACCATTTTAACTGTGGGCAGCTGAAGCTGCTGCCTGTTCACTTCCTAGATTTACACAGACACACAGAGGCACGCCTCCAGCTCTGCAGCTTTCATTGGCCCTCTTATGACTCATCCCCCCTCTCCCTTCCTGGCAAACTCTCAGAATGAGAGAGAGAGAGAGAGAGAGCTGTGCATGTTGTCATAAACCTAGGCTAATGACCAGCCAAGAAACGGGAAGTGGGCTGTATAAGGTATTTACTGGCAGAAAAAAATGTTTTACTATCCAACAAAATGACTGAAGGTCTGCTTTAAGTTAGCAGTTCAGAATCTGACATCTAGAAATATATCTGTACTATAAGTATAAGTATTCTCCCTACTCCTACCTCAAAGTCTCCTAGGTGACCTTGAGGCTGCATTTAAACTGCACAAAAAAGCGGCAACCACCCCAACCTATAACTGGCCTATACAGTAAGGTGCACATGGAAGGGCAACATTCATCACAAACATGTAGTGTATAGTGACCATCAGTGCCAAGAAACTAAAGTGCAATGTGCATAAAACTATATGTAAACTATGTATATATCAAAATAAATGTGGACAAAAAAAAAAGCTGCAGTGTCCACACCAAGGGACATTCGTATATACTGCAGTTCTAATTCTAAATTTCCAGAGCCTCCCATAGTGGGAGCACATATAACAATGAATATATGAAAGGAGGGGAGGAAACCCACCCCACCTTAAAGGTACAGGGATGCCCGTGATGTCCAGCAAGAGCACAATGGCCACAAAGGCATCCCGTGCACCCAATTCCACCAACTGTACAAAAATGTGGCAACCACCTCCACCACCTATACCTGGCCTATACAGTAAAGTGAACATGGAAGGGAAATACACATCACTACCAAACAAAAAAATTCCCAGCACAGTATGGGCGTCCGCTGAAATTTTTTCAGGGGGGGGGGGGGCGCGCTTCGGCAGCGGCGATACACAGTCGCATTTTACCCTTTCTTCGACCGCTAGCGGGGGTTAAAAGCGCCACCCCCCCACGTTAAAATGTAAAAAACACCCCACTGTGCCCCCTGCATTTTTCAATATCTCTTTGTCACTACTGTGTACCCCCTCTCCACAACTGCACCTCTGGACCCCTTTACATTACACAGCACCTCACAGCTCCGGACCCCTTTACATTACACAGCACCCCACAGCTCTGGACCCCTTTACATTACACAGCACCCTGAACCTCTGGACCCCTTTACATTACACAGCACCCTGCATCACTGGGCCCCCTTTACATTACACAGCACCCTGCATCACTGGACCCCTTTACATTACACAGCACCCTGCACCACTGGACCCCTTTACATTAAACAGCACCCCACAGCTCTGGACCCTTTTACATTACACAGCACTCCACAGCTCTGGACCCCTTTACATTACACAGCACCCTGCATCACTGGCCCCCTTTACATTACACAGCCCCCTGCATCACTGGCCCCCTTTGCATTACACAGCACCCCACAGTTCTGGCCCCCTTTACATTACACAGCACACTGCATCACTGCCCCCCTTTACATTACACAGCACCCATTTCCCTTGACTGAAACACTACACTATATTGACAGTATATTTGTTTCAGGTCTAAAAGAGGAACCTTTTGGAATGAGGGACAAATGGTTTTGATTCCAGAAGAGGGACAGGCACTCTAAATAAGGGACAACTAGAAACTATGCTGTAGGCTACAACTCTGTGTTGTGTTTGCTCTGCGTTTCCAGACTTGCTAAAAACACATCAGAAAATAGTCTAGTGTTACCTGTGGCAACAGACGTTGAAACAAACAAGACACAGGCCTGGTAAATGATATAAAACGGCGCTCCCCTTCCTCTGTCCTCTGGTGCTCGTATCGTATGTCATGGAGCTGGGTCTGTGTGCAAGGTACCGCCCCCCTAGTTCGACTCGTGTGATAGGCAGAACACTAGAAGACTATCAGACGAGCCAAACTAGGGGGGCGGGACCTCTTTAAGTTTAATTGCATCTATAGGGTGCATAGGAAAAATCAGAAAGTATTCTCACTAACTAAAGGTAGGAATGGGCAGGATAACTCAGGGTCCTACCTTTCATTTCCATCCTTCCTTTCATTCTCTACAGATCGGCTACCCTAATAGCAAAACCTTTTCTGGCATCCAAATCCTCTGAATGCCTCTAAAATACAGCCTGAAAAATACAGTCCTTTGTATTTAAAGGCCCCTGGACCAACCTTCTTGAGCCCACTGTGGCCCCAGGCCCTTCCCCTCCCAATGCTACATTTGAAAAGCTTATTGAGTTTAGGCAAAAAAGATGAAATACAAATTAGTTAAACAAATATTTAAGAAAACAGCAAATGAAATACATTCATATTTTCTGTTTTACCCTCCCAAGGTTTTGTAATTCTGGTCAGCCAGTCTTGTGATTGATGCATCAGCAGGACCAGTGACACCTCTTTCAGTGATTGCGCTTTGTATTTCCCTGTGTCACTGCTCTGCCTTTGTCATTGGCCAACGAACCATCATTATTGTCTGTGTCTAGTGATCAGGGAGGTGATCCAGGAAGCAGTTAATCTGGTGCAGGTAACAGTATTTTAAAAATCAGAAAGAAGCAGTGATAGTCCCGGGTAGCTGCCATGATTAAACGTCCTTTGGCAGGTGACTCATATGTACAGTATTTGAACTATGTATTTAGCTGTTGCCTGGAGTTCAGCTTTAACAGTAATATTGCGTGGGCTTTTGTGAACTTAGCACCGTTATAGTGATTTCTTTATAGCATGAAACATTATTTGATTATCTTTACTTGTTGCCTAGATTCAGCTTTGTGTGAACCTGAACAAATTGTATTTCCTTTGGCATGAAAACATAATATTCTGTGCTCAGGGCTTGCTAGAATGATATGACTTATTTTAGTTAGAAAACCACTTCCTTCTGGAATCTGATTCAGAGAATTTTTTTGAAATCAGGACTATACAGTTACTCAACTTGACTAAGATGTTCTCAAGCAGAACAAAAATTTAACTTTTGGGGCCCCTCCAGGAGATCTTTCCATAATTTTCAAGTATTTACAGGATATTTGCACATTATGAGAAAAAGTGGAATATATACTGGTATTGATATCTTAAAGGGTTGATGTTGATATAAATGATCTGGTTCCCAAGTAGGGATGAGCCAAACACCCCCCGGTTCGGTTCGCAGCAGAACATGCGAACAGGCAAAAAATGTGTTCAAACACGCGAACACCTTTGAAGTCTATGGGACACGAACATGAAAAATCAAAAGTGCTAATTTTAAAGGTTAATATGCAATTTATTGTCATAAAAAGTATTTGGGGACCCGGGTCCTGCTCCAGGGGACATGTATCAATGCAAACAAAGATTTAAAAACTGATTTTTTTTCCGGAGCAGTGATTTTAATAATGCTTAAAGTGAAACAATAAAAGTAAAATATTCCTTTACATTTTGTACCTGGGGGTGTCTATAGTATGCCTGTAAAGTGGCGCATGTTTCCTGTGTTTATAACAGTCTCTGCACAAAATGACATTTCTAAAGGAAAAAAAAAGTCATTCAGGTCTGGTATGAACTCCGCCCAAAAATCTATATTTTAGTACACCATTCGGTTCAGAATATTTTTTTTCTTGTTTTCCTCCTCTAAAACCTAGGTGTGTCTAATGCCGCGTACACACCATCACTTTATGTGATGAAAAAAAACGACACTTTCTGTGAAGTAAAAAATGACGTTTTTGAAACTTCAATTTTCAAAGACGAAGTTGCCTACACACCATCGTTTTCTCACAATGATCTTGCAAAGTGAGGTTACGTTCCACCACGTTTTACCATTGAAGCTTGCTTCATAAGTAGCTTCTGGGCATGCGTGGATGAAAAAACGTCTTAGAAAACGACGTTTTTTGCTACACACGGTCAATTTCTGTGAAGTAAAAAGTGCACTTTTGAAAAACGACACATAAAATTGAAGCATGCTTCAATTTTTTTTGGTCGTTTTTTACAAGACATAAAACGACGTTTTCCCCCACACACGGTCAATTAAAGTGACGTTTTTAAAAACGTCATTTTTTTTCATCACATAAAGTGATGGTGTGTACGCGGCATTATAGTCAGGTGTGTCTTACGGAGGAAAAAAATACCATAGTAAAAAGGCCATAAATCTATGCCCTATTTTGTAGACACTATAGCCCGGATTCAAAAAAGCACTTGCGCCAACGTATATCGAGATACGCTGCGTCAGTGCAAATATGCGCCGTCGTATCTGTGCGCCGGAGCCACAAACTAAGATACGCCTAAAAACTGGCTTCAACCCGCCGACGTAACTTGCCTACGCCGGCGTAGCGTAGGTGCACATTTAGACTGGATGCTCCCATTGTTTAGCCATTTAAATATGCAAATGAGGGAAATACGGCGATTCACAAACCTAAGTGCGCCCGACGCAGGCTACGCGATGTGCGCGTATGTTGTACGTCCGGCGTAAAGTTAAGCCCCATAAAGCAGGTGTAACTTAGCAGCAGACATGCAAAGGTCTGCACCAGGGAACTCAAGCCGGCGTATTTTAAGTCGTTTACGTTGAACATGAATATGACTAGACATAGGTTACGTTCACGCCGTAGGCAGTGATCCGGCGTATCTTAGGCAGTTGTTCCGACATGTTTGTGAGCATGCGCACTGGGATGCGTCCACGGGACGGCGCATGCGCCGTTCGTTATACGTATCTGTCTGGCGCGCGGCCCATCATTTGCATAGGGTCACGCCTCATTTGCATGGCTCACGCCCACTTCCACCTACTCCGGCTTATGCCTAGGAAACCCAGCACAGTTTTGGGAGCAAGTGCTCTGTGAATTCCATGCTTGCCTCTCTGCGCTGCGTCGGCGTAGCATACAGGAAATACGCTACGACGGCATAAATGTGCGCTGCTGTCTGTGAATCCGGGCCTATAACTTTTGTGCAAACCAATCAATATACGCTTATTGCGATTTTCTTTTCCAAAAAATATGTAGAAGAATACATATTGGCCTACATTTTTTCAAAATTTACGCTTTTTTTTGTTTATAGCGCAATTTTTTTTACCGCAGAGCTGATCAAATACCACCAAAAGAAAGCTCTATTTGTGGGGAAAAAGGGACACTAATTTTGTTTGGGTACAGCGTTGCACGACTGCACAATTCATAGTTAAAGTAATGCAGTACCGTATCGCAAAAAATGGCCTGGTCATTATGGGGGCAAATCCTTACGGGCTGAAGTGGATAAATAGATAAGAAGATATATTAACTTGTTTTAAACTTTTTTTATACATTTCTTCGGTTGCTTCCTGGCTTATGGCCTAGGCCAAAATTTTGCCATACATCCTAGGAGTCCTTATGATTTTTTTTTCTTTCATTTGGAGGTGGGGAGGAGGCCCTTTCTCAGCAGAACACCCTCTTTTCTGTGTTTCATCAGATTCGCCACCATCTTGCTATCTTGCTACACCCCGCACTCTTCCACAGTAAGGATTCAGTGAGAAGGTGGCAAGCGGACATCTTGTTACACCCACCGGAGTCTGGCATTTCAGACTTATTTTTACAACTAAACAGAGTTTATATTGTGACATTCAGTGTTTTTAAATCCGTCTGACTGTTTTGATGTTAAATTGTAAAAGCAGTGGCAAGCCTGCTGATCTCACAGGTTTGCTAATCTGACAGAACACTGCTGCTTTTACAATTCAACATCAAATTAGTCATACAGATTTCCAAATACTGTATTTCACTATATAAGCTGTGTTTAGTGCAAATGGGCACAGTGAGTCTGCAAATGGGCACAGTGAGTCTGCAAATTGGCACAGTGAGTCTGCAAATGGGCAGAAAGAAGCTGCAAATGGGCACGTGAGGCTGCAAATGGGCACAGTGAGTCTGCAAATGGGCACAGTGAAGCTGCAGATGGGCATTGTTGACCCTCTTTCCCACTTAGTAGTAGCTGCTGCATTTCTCACCCTAGGCTTATACTCGAGTGGTAAAATTATCAGCCTCGGCTTATATTCGGGTCGGCTTATACTCGAGTATATGCGGGTAAATAGCATTTTTAGTTTGTAGCGCTCAGATACAGTTTAGGTCCACTTTAAAGTGCATTATCTTTTATTATGTAGTTAGTATAATGGTGATTTTAACCTGACTGCAATTCACATATAAGGATTTTAGTGGAAATGGAACACTGTTAGACGTGAGTAGAGGAGAGCCGATTGGTGGCTCTCCTGACAGGGGTGGTCTGCGCTGATTGATTATCAGTGCAGCCCCCTGCAAATGCCCACACTGGATGGCCACCAGGTATGCCACCCTGGACCACCAGGGATGACAGTCAGTGCCCAGACAGATGTTAATCAGTGCCAAGACAAATGCTAATCAGTGCCCATCAGCAATGCCTGCCAGTGCCATCAGTGATGCCTATCAGTGCCACCCATAAGAGCCCATCAGTGCAGCCTTTCAGTGCCCATTAGTGTCGCCTATCAGTGCTCATCAGTGACACCTCTGAGTGCCAATCAGTGCAACCTATCAATGCCCATGAGTGCTGCATTTCAGTGCCCATCATCAGTGCCCATCAGTGCCACCTCATTGGTGCCACCTCATCATTGCAGCCTCATCAGCGCCCATCAGTGAAGGAGAAAACGTACTTATTTACAACATTTTGTAACAGAAACAAAGAAAAACTTTGAGGTGATCAAATACCACCAAAAGAAAGCTCAGTTTGTAGGAACAAAATTATAAAAATGTTGTTTTGGTACAGTGTAGCAATTGTCATTTAAATAGTAACAGCGCTAAAAGCTGAAAATTAGTCTTGACAGGAAGGGGGAAAGTGCCTGGTTAAAAGCATTTTCCTGGGCAAAAATATTCCGGAAGCATTTTTAAAGAGTTCAGCCAGATCTGGTTCCAGGTGGCTTGATCCAAAGTTTTGCCCAAGTCAGTTTCCCACTTAGAAACATAAGAGAGCTTACAAGATCCCAACAAACCTTAGCGCCGGTTCACACAGGGGCAACACGACTTTCAGTGTGACTTTGGGAGGCAACTTGAACACGACTCGAGTATGAATCACAATGCGACTTGGGGCGACTTCAGCGCGACTTACAACGCGACTTGAAGTCGCCTCCAGGAGGGGGAACTTCACGCCAAATTTTAAATAAAAAAGCGGCATGGGTTCCCCCTCCAAGAGCATACCAGGCCCTTAGGTCTGGTATGGATTTCAAGGGGAACCCCCCTACGCCGAAAAAACGACGTGGGGGTCCCCCCCAAATCCATTCCAGACCCTTATCCGAGCACGCAGACCGGCCGGTCAGGAAAGGGGGTGGGGACGAGTGCCCCCTCCTGAACCTTACCAGGCAGCATGCCCTCAACATGGGGGGGTGGGTGCTTTGGGGCAGTGGGGCGCCCTGTGGCCCCCCACCCCAAAGCACGTTGTCCCCATGTTGATGGGGACAAGGGCCTCTTCCCGACAACCCTGGCCTTTGGTTGTCGGGGTCCCGCGGCGGGGGGGCTTATCGGAATCTGGGAGCCCCCTTTAATAAGGTGACCCCCAGATCCCGGCCCCCCCACCCGATGTGAATGAGTATGGGGTACATTGTACCCCTACCCATTCACCTGGTGGAAGAAAAATGTATATTGGCCTCTTATGACGTCACAGTCCCAGCATTCTCCGGGTGGTGACGACATAATTACCCCGCCCCCTTATGTCGTCACCACCCGGAGAATGCTGGGACTGTGACGTCATAAGAGGCCAATATAAATCCTTGCGCACCGCACACCCGGCATTACAGCGGGTGGGAGCGTTGAGTCAACATCGAAGAGGAGAAGAAGGCAACGCTGAAGACCGGGCCTCCGCTGGTGAAAGAGCTGAAAGAAGACATCGGTGGTGCCCGACAGAAGAGAAAAAGAACCGGAGAGCAGGAGAAGAGAGCGGAGAAGTCGGAAGACCCCCCGAAGTCGGAAGAAGGGAGAAGACCGGGCCCCCGCTGGTAAAAGAGCTGAAAGAAGACAGCAGTGGTGCCCGGCAAAAGGGAAAAGTCAGAAGACCCCCGATGTCGGAAGAAGACCCCCGGAGCTGCCTAATAAACTACTTTAAAAACCTGTGTTTTTTTATTGACACATTCACATAGGGTGGGGGCCGGGATCTGGGGGCCACCTTATTAAAGGGGGCTCCCAGATTCCGATAAGCCCCCCGCCTGCAGACACCGACAACCAAGGGCCAGGGTTGTCGGGAAGAGGCCCTTGTCCCCATCAACATGGGGACAAGGTGCTTTGGGGTGGGGGGGCCGCAGGGCGCCCCCCAGCCCCAAAGCTCCCACCCCACCCATGTTGAGGGCATGCCGCCTGGTATGGTTCAGGAGGGGGGGGCGCTCGCTCGTCCCCACCCCCTTTCCTGACCGACCGGTCTGCGTGCTCGGATAAGGGTCTGGTATGGTTTTTTCAGCGTAGGGGGTTCCCCTTCAAATCCATACCAGACCTAAGGGCCTGGTATGCCCTTGGAGGGGGAAACCATGCAGTTTTTTTATTTAAAATTTGGCGTGGAGTTCCCCTGTGGGAGGGAGGGGCTTGCCTTAGAACAGGTTCACACTGGGGCGACTTCCTGTAAAGTTGCATCACTGTGAACGGGGATCCGACTTCGTCTTGAACGCCGCCGGGTTATAGCGGGCAGGGGGAAATTGGAGGGTGTCGAGACCAGCCTATCTGAAAATGTTGCTGTATATTTTTGAGTAGCTAATTGACCTTGCACTGGGGAGTCTCTAACTAGATTATGTTTCTTTTTGTTAAAGTACAAGTATTTTGTAACTTAGCTACCCCTTGCTTTTATATATATTTTTTTACACTCCCTAATGATTAAAAAAACAATTGCTAAATGTTAAGGAATGTGTAGGATGTACAGTAGGTGTTTGTGATATTGTGCTTTTAGCACGACAGCGTCGCGCTGATACTCGGCGACAGGGTGCCGAGATCTCGCCGACATCTCACACTCACTGGAATAGTGACAGCACATCCCAGCAAGCGCGTCATAGAAGCGACGGGAGATCCGACTTGGATTCCCGCCAATTCTACACGTGTGCGGCGTTTGTTATGAATCCTGAGGGGGAAGTCCCCGCCGGATTTTAAATAAAAATCCGGCATGGGTCCCCCCCTCAGGAGCATACCGGGCCCTTAGGTCTGTTATGGGTTGTAAGGAGAGCCCCCCCTACGCCGAAAAAAACGGCGTAGGGGGTCCCCCTACAATCCATACCAGACCCGTATCCAAAGCACGCTACCCGGCCAGCCAGGAAGGGAGTGGGGACGAGCGAGCGCCCCCCCCCCCCTCCTGAGCCGTACCAGGCTGCATGCCCTCAACATGGGGGGGTTGGGTGCTCTGGGGCAGGGGGGCGCACTGCGGCCCCCCACCTCAGAGCACCCTGTCCCCATGTTGATGAGGACAGGGCCCCTTCCCGACAACCCTGGCCGTTGGTTGTCGGGGTATGCGGGCGGGAGGCTTATCGGAATCTGGGAGCCCCCTTTAATAAGGGGGCCCCCAGATACCGGCCCCCCCACCCTAAGTGAATGAGTATGGGGTACATCGTACCCCTACCCATTCACCTGCAAGAAAAGTGGTAAAAACACAAATAAACCACACAGTGTATTAAAATATTTTATTTTTCTGCTCCGGAGGCCGCCCCCTGTCTTCTTTATTAGCTCTTTTACCAGGGGGGGCTTCTTCTTTGACGTCTTCGGGTGGGTGGGGGCCGCCGTCTGGTTCTCTTCCACCGCCGGGGGGGGGTGGCTTTTAAAAAAGCCCCCACCCCCCGGCGGGTTTCCTCCGGCGTCTTCGGCGGGGCTCTTCTTCTTCCGCTATCCCGACGGGTCTTCTCAACTCTCCGGGGTTCTCCTTCTGTCTTCGCCGCTCTCCGTTGTTGACTCGGCGCACCCCGGTTCTTCGTCTCGCTGTCCGGTGTCTTCTTCCGTGCTGTACGTCTTCTCCTTCCGTGCTGTGATGAGTTCTTCTTCCGTGCTGTGACGTCATGTTCTTCACTTCTCTCCTTCTCCCGATGTTGACACGCCGGTCCTCCTCGCTGAAATGACGGATGCGCGCCTTGCATTGGACCTATATAGGCCTCACAGTCCCATCATGCTCTGTACCTACCCATGTGATACCTACCCACGTGGTAGGTATCACATGGGTAGGTACAGAGCATGATGGGACTGTGAGGCCTATATAGGTCCGATGCAAGGCGCGCATCCGTCATTTCAGCGAGGAGGACCGGCGAGTCAACATCGGGAGAAGAAGAGAAGTGAAGAACATGACGTCACAGCGCGGAAGAAGAACTCACAGCACGGAAGAAGACGTACAGCACGGAAGAAGGGACCGGACAGCGATACGAAGAACCGGGGTGCGACGAGTCAACAGCGGAGAGCGGCGAGACCCCCCGGATAGCGGAGAAGACCCGTCGGGATAGCGGAAGAAGAAGAGCCCCGCCGAAGACGCCGGAGGAAACCCGCCGGGGGGGTGGGGGCTTTTTTAAAAGCCACCCCCCCGGCGGTGGAAGAGAACCAGACGGCGGCCCCCACCCACCCGAAGACGTCAAAGAAGAAGCCCCCCCTGGTAAAAGAGCTAATAAAGAAGACAGGGGGCGGCCTCCGGAGCAGAAAAATAAAATATTTTAATACACTGTGTGGTTTATTTGTGTTTTTACCACTTTTCTTGCAGGTGAATGGGTAGGGGTACGATGTACCCCATACTCATTCACTTAGGGTGGGGGGCCGGTATCTGGGGGCCCCCTTATTAAAGGGGGCTCCCAGATTCCGATAAGCCTCCCGCCTGCATACCCCGACAACCAACGGCCAGGGTTGTCGGGAAGGGGCCCTGTCCTCATCAACATGGGGACAGGGTGCTCTGAGGTGGGGGGGGCCGCAGTGCGCCCCCCTGCCCCAGAGCACCCAACCCCCCCATGTTGAGGGCATGCAGCCTGGTACGGCTCAGGAGGGGGGGGGGGCGCTCGCTCGTCCCCACTCCCTTCCTGGCTGGCCGGGTAGCGTGCTTTGGATACGGGTCTGGTATGGATTGTAGGGGGACCCCCTACGCCGTTTTTTCCGGCGTAGGGGGGCTCTCCTTACAACCCATAACAGACCTAAGGGCCCGGTATGCTCCTGAGGGGGGACCCATGCCGGATTTTTATTTAAAATCCGGCGGGGACTTCCCCTTCAGGATTCATAACAAACGCCGCACACGTGTAGAATTGGCGGGAATCCAAGTCGGATCTCCCGTCGCTTCTATGACGGCTCTGTCTCCATCGCGGCAAGCCAGCTCGGCGCTGGCTCCCGCGATGGGGCTCGTAGGTGCTCAATCTCGCTGAGAAAGAGAGCGAGATTGACACAAAATCGGGTTCACCTACTGTAGTACTAACTAGTTATCACTGATACTGGAATACAGGCTAAACTATAAAGCCAATAAACAAGGAAATATATAAGTGACACTAGTAACAAACACTTCTTTTGTGTTTCTTCATTTCACGCCACCTGCATTGTCCATACAAAAGATGTCAGACACCCATATCAGAGAACGTTGTCCTCTCTTTATATATTCCTTTGGATCTACAGAATGGAAAGGTTTAACACATGTCTTTTATTGCTTGTTGTAATGAATACCAGATGTTTTGGTTTTCTAGTCTTACGGTGAACTAATACTGACATATCATTTGTGAGTACATGCTACATTTTTTACTTTTGTACCGACCACAAATAAAACAGATAAGAGCTATTCACCTCAGCACAAAAGTTAATTGCATTTTCTTTTGTATGGTATTACCACTTCTTTTTATATTTAAATCTCAGCTGTTTGCTTAAAGTGATAAGTTAAATGCTCAGTAAAAATAAAAAGCAGCAAAGAAGAAAAATAAATTGAACTTGGGAAGGGCATACACAGTTCGAATCCTGCTGAATCAGCTGAGATTCGAACCATGTATGGGCAGGCTAAATGTAGCAAGTTGATTGATCGATCAACTTGGGTACAACCAGCATGGTGGGTTTTACATGCGATTATCGCTAGTGGCCGCTATAGCCGCTAGCAACAATCGCTGTCTTGTCCTGGGGGGGACTTCCCCTGCCTCCCCCGCTGGGAGAAGACAATGGCCTGGCAGGAGGGATTTCCGCATCAACACTGTCTGTCTTTTTCCCCGTGTATGACCGGCCTTAGACACTGACTTTGGACCTGCTCACCTAGGTTCTGCTTTTGTCACTTTCTTGTGGCATCCAAGAAAAGCATGGTGCTGAAGCCCATTCTCATGAGATGAGAATCAAAAGCCTGGTGCACACTATGAGTTTTTTTTTTTTCGTTCAACTAAGCGGGCTGAATGAAACTAACTATGTGATGTTGGTACAGCAATCTCCCAGATCTTCCGGACTGCCCCCCCCCATCAGAACACACCGGTCAACGCTTGCAGCCAATGGGCCAGATTCACAAAGGAGATATGACGGAGTATCTCAGATACTCCGTCGTATCTCTCAGAGTATCTATGCGACTGATTCATAGTACCAGTTACGCATAGATATCCCTAAGATCCGACAGGTGTAATTGTTTTACACTGTCGGATCTTAGGATGCAGTACCGCGGCCGCCGCTGGGGGGAGTTTGCGTCGTAAACCAGCGTCGGGTATGCAAATTAGGAGTTACGGCGATCCACAACGGTTTTTAAATTACGCGGGCTTACGCCGGAGGCCGCCGGCGTAGTTTTCATCGCAAGTGCTTTGTGAATCAGGCACTTGTGATGAAAACTTGCGGCGGTGTAACGTATCTACGATACGTTACGCCGCCGCACTTCTACCTGAATCTGGCCCAATGGCTGTGGCCATAGATCGAATGCCAATTGGCTGCTAGTTTTCCAGTATGTCTGTTCGACAGAAGCCAGATGTTAGTCCGGCTTCTGTTGGGCAGGCTACTGTACACACTGGTTGAATGTCGGCTGGTTTCTGTTGAACCAGCCGATATTAGTGCCGTGTGTACCAGCCTTAAGACTTGTCACCTTCACCTTGGCAAGCAAACCAGATGCTGAGGTGTTGTAAAGGTGAATAATTGTTTCCTAAATAGCTCCCTTTACCTTAGTGCAGTCCTCCTTCACTTACCTCATCCTTCCATTTTGCTTTTAAAATGTCCTTATTTCTTCTGAGAAGTCCTCACTTCCTGTTCTTTTGTCTATAACTCCACACAGTAATGCAAGGCTTTCTCCCTGATGTGGAGTGTCACGACACTCCACACCAGGGAGAAAGCCTTGCATTACTGCAAAAAAAAAAAATTGCACCTTTTCAACCCCTTTAATGTCTTCTTTTGTTAATTTTACCCAGAATTTCTACATGAGGGGGTAAGGTGCTACTAAATAGCAGGACCTTGCATGCAATGCAAAATCCACTTTAACCACTTAAGGACCCCTCACACCTCATCGATCGTGTGATCCCTTTTATAGGGGGACACAATCGATGACGTCACACCTACAGCCACACCCCCCTACAGTTGTAAACACACTTCAGGTCACACATAACCCCATCAGCACCCCCTGTGGTTAACTCCCAAACTGCAATTGTCATTTTCACAATAAACAATGCATTTTAAATGCATTTTTTGCTGTGAAAATGACAATGGTCCCAAAAATGTGTCAAAATTGTCCGAAGTGTCCGCCATAATGTCGCAGTCATGAAAAAAATTGCTGATCGCCGCCATTAGTAGTAAAAAAATAAATAAATAATAAACATGCAATAAAACTATCCCCTATTTTGTAAACGCTATAAATTTTGCGCAAACCAACCGATAAACGATTATTGCGATTTTTTTTTACCAAAAATGGGTAGAAGAATACGTATCGGCCTATGGGAGAAAATATTTTTTTTATATATTTTTGGGGGATATTTATTAGAGCAAAAAGTAAAAAATATAGATTTTTTTTCAAAATTGTCGCTCTATTTTTGTTTATAGCGCAAGTTGATCAAATACCACCAAAAGAAAGCTCTATTTGTGGGAAAAAAAGGACGCCAATTTTGTTTGGGAGCCACGTTGCACGACCACACAATTGTCAGTAAAGCGACGCAGTGCCGAATCGCAAATAGGGGCAAGGTCCTTTAGCTGCATTTTGGTCCGGGTCTTAAGTGGTTAAGAAACCCGCTATGAGAGAAACACAGTGACTGCCATTGCTTACCTGAAACAAGTATGCAGATCTGATGTTCTGCCCTTTCAGTGATTTTTCTTGATACATGCTTGTTCCGCTGCTGGACTCATGAAGTATTGAAGGAGATCAGCAATAGCAGCCCTCTATTTCTTTCATGAAAATTATTAATGATGATTCCATACATACTTTTGTGGTTATAGTCTGTATGCTGTGTAGGGAAATTCTATAACGAGGTCCAAGATGCATTAAAGAGACTAATGCCACGTACACACGATTGGTTCAACCGATGAGAATGGTCTGATGGACCGTTTTCATCGGTCAAAACCAATAGTGTGTGGGCGCCATCGGTTATTTAACCATCGGTTAAAAAAAGCCAACTTGTTTTAAATTTAACCGATGGATTCCTAACCGATGGGAAAAAACGATCGTTAGTAGGCACAACCATCGGTTAAAAATCCACGCATGCTCAGAATCAAGTCGACGCATGCTTGGAAGCATTGAACTTCGTTTTTATCAGCACGTCGTTGTGTTTTACGTTACCGCGTTCTGACACGATCGTTTTTTTAACGGTCCGTTCTCATCGAATGGACTGATCGTGTGTACGCGGTATAAGGATAATAACCATAGACAGAGCAAATTTATTTCCTGCAAGTACAGAAAGTGTTGATGTGGAATCCCTCCTTCCGGGCCATAGTCTTCTCCATAACTCCACTACTCACACCTGCAATTAGGGTTGTCACGATACCACTTTTTTAGGACTGAGTACGAGTACCGATACTTTTTTTTAAGTAGTCGCCGATACCGAATACCGATACTTTTTTTTAAATGTGTCTCCATATGCAGCCATGTCCCCCCACAGATGCAGCCATGTCCCCCCCCCCATATCCAGCCATGTCCCCCCATATCCAGCCATTGTCTCCCCCCATATGCAACCATTGTCTCCCCCCATTATCCAGCCACTGTCTCCCCCCATATGCAGCCATGTCCCCCATATACAGCCATTTTCTCCCCCCATGCAGCAATGTCTCCCACCATATCCAGCCATTGTCTCCCCCCATATACAGCCTTTGTCTCCCCCCATATCCAGCCTTTGTCTTCCCCCATATCCAGCCATTGTCTTCCCCCATGCAGCAATGTCTCCCACCATATCCAGCCATTGTCTCCCCCCATATACAGCCATTGTCTCCCCCCATATACAGCCATTGTCTCCCCCCATATCCAGCCTTTGTCTCCCCCCATATCCAGCCATTGTCTTCCCCCATATCCAGCCATTGTCTTCCCCCATATCCAGCCATTGTTTCCCATATGCAGACATTGTCTCCCCCCATATCCCCCTTACCTGCATCCGCGCTGTCGCCGACTGTTTAACACGCGCGGGAAGTGTAATGATTGGCGCCGCGCTGCGTACAGACACTCCCCCTTGTTTGGGATTGGACAGTTCACCCGAGCAAGGGGGAGTGTCTATACGCGGCGCAGCGCCAATCATTACAGCTGTAATGATTCGTGCCGCGCTGCGTACAGACACTCCCCCTTGCTCGGGATTGGACAGTTCACCCGAGCAAGGGGGAGTGTCTATACGCGGCGCCAATCATTACACTCCCCGCGCGTGTTAAACAGTCGGCGGCAGCGCGAATGCGGCGGGATGCGACGTAACGGCGGCGGGATGCGGCGGAGGGGGGGGGGGGGAGTATTCTATTTCGGTATCGGGGGTATTTGTGGGAGTACGAGTACTCCCGGAAATTCTCGGAATCGGTCCCGATACCGATACTAGTATCGGTATCGGGACAACCCTACCTGCAATACCATTCAATGTGCGGCTCCCCGCCAATGCAGAGTATGTGGCATTGTGGGTGTGAGTAGTGAAGCGCATTGATCTGTTGTCACCATGCTATTCTCTGTATAAGAGGATCTGCTTGGACGTCTCTGATCGCTACTAAGTAACCTATGGCCATGATCAGGAAGGAAGTTTCATGTGGTAACATGATTATATCAGGCTGATTTTCCTTACTTGCATTGATGAGTGCTTAGTGGTGGTGGAATCAGTGCACGTGTGGATACATGTGTGGCATCATCATTGCACTAATGCCTTGTACACACGGTCCGTCGGAAGTCCGACAGAAAGAAAGAGAACAGGTTTTCTATCTAAGGTCCGTCAGACTTCAAACAAAAAAAGTCAGATGGAGGCTACACACGGTCGGACTTTCCAAGGAAAAAAAAGCCCATCTGACTTTTTTTCTCGGAAAGTTCGACCGTATGTACGAGGCATAAGAAGCACTTTTAGTGATATTGTATTGGAATCATTATTTTTTTGGACATTTGAATATATACATGTTTTAATATATTTTTATATTTATAATATACTTTACACTACTAGCTCTTTATTCATTTATTATATAGACTCTTTTTGCACCGTTGCACAATTTATGAACTTTAATCTAAAAAAATAACCTGATTATTATTATTTTTATACATAATTCATATAGCACCAACGGTATGCACAGCCCTTTACAACATGCGGGCAGACAGTGCATTCTCTTGATTGCAGTAATGTGAAGGTTATACATGTTAAATAAAGTAAGGGCTTAGATTTCTAAGCCCAAACTGGATTTTGCGGAATACAAACAAAATTCTCTGGCCCTTACTATGGGATGAATGTTTAGTCTGTCAAAATTATTATTTTTTAGCTTTCATTAATATCAGCTGTGGCTTGTTTACAGGATATACAATGATAGATGTAAGTTTTTTTGAAAAAGCATGGAAAGAAGAAGATTTCTATCAGTAGCAAGCAATTCTATACAATTATTGGAGAGATTGCAACAAAATTGATCTGGCTGCAAAATGACAAATTTTGCCTTTGGTGAAATGATGCCAAAGTCGAATTTGTTGGACCTCATTCACACAGCCACAGAGGACCGTACACTGCCAGGAATTAGCGTGTTTGTACGGCTGGGATTCACAGGTGTTCGTATTCAGCCACGGTCAGCAGACTGTACAAATCAATGATAAACTGACAGATGCCGTGGCTGTACGCATGAAACTGCACATACAAATAAAGCCTAACTCCAGGTCCCCAAAAAACAAATCTAGAACTTACAAACATGTTGTTCATAGTCTCCAGCATAAGGAAACTGAATTTGTATATAAAGGGGAATCTGTCTAACGAAAACACTACAAAAACTAAAATTCCCGCCCTCCCCATTTCCCAAGAAGCAAAGTCATTCACAAAATATGTTCATGTTATAAATGCAGTGTAGACAGTCCTCCTGTCATTAATCACTTTTGTTAAAGAACATATCACAGTTAGTTCATGAGAAATACTCAAAAGATGATGAAACATAAGTCAAAGATTGCTAAGGATATGAATGCCATTGGAAAATCCCCATGCATGTTATATTCAGATTGTTTGCATGTTCTAATGTCAGAACTTCAACATATCTTGAGTAACTCAAAGCAGTATGTTTAATGGTATATCCACAAAAACATGTTGTGGTTAGTGTCATCTTTTTTTTGCTTCTTAGTGAACTGGAACACAGTAGGTTGTGTTATCGTTGAGTCTGTTAAGGCCCATACACACGGTCAGACTTTTTACCAACAAACTTCAAAATCAGCAAATTTTCAAAATAGTCCGACCGTGTGTACGCTCCATCAGACAAACTTTTTCGGGTTTCATCGGACAAAAAGTTTGGTCTGCAAACGGACAAACTCTACGTCAACAAGAGTCTGATGGTGCCTAGTCCGACTGTGTGTACAGCAAACAATCGGACTTTTGTACAAAGTACAAATGCGCATGCTCAGAAGCACAGGCCAGCCGGAAGCGTTCTGTCTGGAAAAACTAGCGTTACAAAGAAAAAAAAAGGAAGAGGGGGGAGGACCCCCAATCAAAACCCTTGACCCTAAAATCTTGAAATATTGTTAATGGGGGGAATCCGAGATGGTTGTCTCCCAGAAAACACCGTTATCCCATTCCCAAGTGCTCTTATCCTATGGCCATTAGTAGAATCAGCCTATTGCAGTCTACTGTGCAGTGTGTATGGCAGAGGGAGGGAGGGAAAGTGAATGAGTCTGATGTGCTGCAGTGCAAAGAGCCACTCTGACAGGAGGAGAGAGCCGACTGACAGAGAGATGAGCTCTTCATTGTCCATGTGGGGCAGAGCTTTGTAAGTCTCAGTAGTGGATGTATAGAAATACAAATCCTTGGCAGGTTAAACAGATCTCACATGTGCATCTAAGTTGTGTATTTAGCTGGTTTGCCTGGTGCTCAGCTTTAATGGATGGTGCCCTGTTTATGCATTTATTGTGGTGCTACTAAACAGCTGCATTTATTTAGCATAACTCGCAGCATTTCCAACTGACCTCATGTTACGAATTTCCTAAATATTTTAGCTTATTTTCAGAATGTCTTCCCATTATACCCTGGCAGTTGTGTAGTAAAAAAACCTTTCTAGCTGTTAAAGGATGCTTGTCTTAGTTACTGGCAGTACTGGAACCAACTGTTGTCTGAGAAGTGTATCCAGAACACTTTGTTATGTAAGAATCCACAATACTTTCTTAGAAGCTATTTTCCACCTGATCTCTTTGCATTCTTTGATAAATAAGGGTTATGCAACAAACGTATTGAAGTCATTAATGTTATTATCTTGTTGAGCAATAGTGCAAACAGTCATGCATATTCTTGTCAATGTTTTTTGTCTGCCTGAGTGAGGTCAACAATTCTCCCCAAAAATCATAACTGATAACCATGATACTGCAATGCTTTGTGGAGCAAGAATGTACTGCTCAACAAACAGAAACAATTTTATGCCAGCACAGAAGAGAAATGACTTTCTTTCCTAGAAAGGAGCAGGAAACAAAATATATTCTAACCTAAAAAAGATGGCCATAGACGACTCAAATTCAACAGGAATTGGCTGAAATATGAACCACAGTGGGCCCTGCAAGCGTCAAAAGTTAATTTAAAGTGAGTAAACTCCCATACGTGATTTTTTCCTATAGGTGAGCCTATAGTAAGGATTACCCATAGCTACTGTAAATTTCTCCTAAATGTGCATTGTTTAAAATGAGAAGAAAAGAGGTTTAGCCATAAACTAAGTAGATCGTTCTTTACTCTAATGCCTTGTACACACGGTCGGACTTTTAACCGTGCAAAAGTCCGCCGTGACCCCGTCGGAAGTTCCGACGGACAAAAAGAAAACAGGTTCTCTTTTTTTATTTTTTTATTTAAGGATAAGACACAGATACAAGCATAAAAAGCAACTTCACAGTACCGATAGATTGTAATGAGCATATGAGATATAATGACCGTACAAAACCGTTACATGTGGGTAAGGATCACCATTCAGTGAGCGTCTTACTACTCGCTGAAGTCTAAGGCCCCGTACACAAGGCCGAGGAACTCGACGTGCCAAACACATCGAGTTCCTCGGCCAGTTCAGCCCTGAAGCCGCCGAGGACCTCGGCGGGCCGAGTTCTCCCATAGAACAACGAGGAAATAGAGAACATGTTCTCTATTTCCTCGCCGAGGTCCTCGTCGGCTTCCTCGGCCGAAAGTGTACACACGACCAGTTTCCTCGGCAGAATTCAGCCAGAAACTCGGTCGGAAGCTGAATTCTGCCGAGGAAACTGGTCGTGTGTACGGGGCCTAATACAGGGTAATCATAAACATCTGTGCTCATCACAATTTCTTTTTTTTTTATTGAGAGAAACGATAAGAAAGAGAGAAGAAGAGAAAGAAAGAAGAGAAAGAAAGAAGAAGAGAAGGAAAGATGAGAAAGAGAGAGAGAGAGAGAGAGAGAAAAACAAAAAACAAACGGGGGGAGTGACAGGAGGGGAGGGGCAATTACCCCCCCGGAGCCCAGAACGGTAACGCTGAACTGGCGCTGGGGATCCTACACGGTGGATTGGGTGAATTCGTCAGAGAAGCGAAAGAGGTTCCAATGAATCCATCTGGCCCTATGTTCCTCTGATTTGTCTCGCAGCGCAGACGTCAGATCTTCCATTTGCTCAATGTCCTTCACCCTTGCGAACCAATGGGCCACCGTGGGCGCTGACTGTTGCTTCCAGAGAGGTGGGATGCTGGCCCGGGCAGCATTAAGGAGATGTTTGAGGAGGGATTTATGGTAACTTTTCCGTGATAGGGGGTAAGGTTAAGGAGAACTGCAGCCGGGTTATCCTGAAGGGGGACATGTATGAGCTTAAGTACCAGTTAGGTTCTCTTTCTAAGGCCCGTCAGATTGAGGCTACACACGGCCGGACTTTCCGAGAAAAAAAGCCCATCTGACTTTTTTTTTTTTGGAAAGTCTGGCTGTGTGTATGAGGCATAAGAGAGGCCAGGATGTAGAATTCCCTTCCACAGGTGGTGGTTTCAGCGGGGAGCATTGATAGTTTAACCTCCCTGGTGGTATGATTCTTTCAGAAAAAAGGTGCTGAAAGCGGTACCGGTACCGTTTTATACTGTAGGCCTGTAATTCTTAGGAATAACTCACTTAAATCTGACCAAACAAGAGTCTTGTAGGCTTCCCGGGTATGACATTTTTTTAAAAACAAAATTATAAATTATAATATAATAAATAATTATAACAAATAATAATATAATTATAATAAAAATTATTCAATAATGTAATCAACTCAAAATCACTGAAATTTGCTCAGTTGCAGAATTGTCGCTGTCATTACTTTTATTTATTTAATTTAATTTAATTTATTTTATTAATTTCCCCACAAATCGCTATCGCACAATTCTGCAAGTGATTATAATTTATTATCGCTGTTTTCTAGCTGCTCTAAAACCATTTTTGACATAAAAAGACACTTTTGGTTGCTATGGACAATCTACAGTTTGCAGGCAGAAAGAACCGTTTTTATTATATAAAAGAACATGTAGGGTACTGGGCAGACCACTAGGGACAAGGGGGGGGTGTATTTTTTACATACAGTACTGTATTCTATAAGATTACAGTATACTGTATGTAAGGTGTTTGTTTGCGTTTTTGAATTTGGCGTCGTTCTCCGTTCCTGTGCGTCGTAACATCGCAGGGAACGGAGATCGGCGGCACACAGAGGCGCTGTGTGAATCGAGCAAGGTCCTGCTCGCTCACACAGCGCGGTGGCATCGCTGGATCCAGGGACAAGGTAAGTAAACACTGCCTGTGGATCCAGCGAGGCGAGCCCGAGTCTGACTCGGGGTTACCGATCCTAGCACAAAAATCTAACCCCGAGTCAGACTCGGGAATACCGCCAGGGGGGTTAAAAAAACTATTAGATAAGCACCTGAACAACCACAACATACAGGGATATACAATGTAATACTGATATGTAATCACACACATAGGTTGGACTTGTGTCTTTTTTCAACCTCACCTACTATGTTTAGGAGATATTTACTGCAGATGAGGCCAGTGAGGTCACCAGTGCATACACTCTGAAGGAACGGCCACCCGGGCCGTTCCTTCAGAGTCCTGTGCCGTAAATGGGGTGTCATCGCGGCTCTGGCCACTCACAAAGCTGGAGTCTTGTGCCAGAAATGGTGACATCATCGCAGCTCTGTCCACCTACAAAGCCGGAGTCCACAAACCTGGAAGGAAGACCAGGGGAAGATGGGAGCGCCTTCAGCGGTGACAGCCAGCCGCTGGAGCACTTCGTTTTCAGGTAAGTTTCACATTATGTGCTAGAATGTGATGCCTGCTAGCACATTATGACATTGCCTTTCGGGTTTTTTGAAAAACAAAAATAAAACACCTAGTGGTTTACTACCGCTTTAAATATGGACAGAGACAGGTGGAAAATTATCGTCCAAAAAGTGACAGCTTTGATGGGAGTATGGAACATCTGATGTTGTATTGCAGTAGGAGGAAAAAGGCTGGGTTGGGCATGTAGTTTAACAAAGGTAGTACATTTTGTGTTGTCTGTCTTTATATTTAGTATAAGCAATACTCTTTGTATTGGAGTAATGAAAAGATGGGTTATGGGTTGATTCATGAGATGTTTGCCCCAGACCTGCTATTGTCTATGAAGGTCCCTAAATAATGGCACATTTGTGCTTCTGTAATTTAGGTAATCTTCACAATCTTTTGCCCTGTGTTTCCTTCATACATACTCTGTGTACTGTAATATTTTCCTTTAACACTTTGTGAAGTGCTATAATCTCACACTATGCAAACCTTTATAAAATAAATGTTACACTGTATTTATTTGAGTATTTGGCTTCGAAATGTGTGCATGTTTTATTTCTTAGCCTTCGTCACAGTCTGCGCCCAACTGATCCAAAGTGCCTGCTCTCAATCACGATCCAAATAATCAACAGATGTTTTAAGCACGAAAAGGATTTTGGTGTTCTAGCATTGTGGGAACTGTTCAGTAGGTTATTTGTCAGTTTAATACATAGTGATACACAAGTGTTGTGTCCTTAAAGTGTGTGTAAACAGTGAACGTCTCACTTGCCCTCTTCTGCTTTGTTAAAAATACAATTGGAAGCTTTTTGTTATATCTGTTGATGCTGTCAGATTTCCAGCAAGTTTTTAGTTTCCTGTGCACTCTTAATTTGGTTTGCTGAAATTTGAAACATTATCGACCTTGCTCAGTTCACCTTTGTGGCCTAAAGAACACCTTCATCTATGTTATGGAGGGGGGAGGTTTTTTGTAGTCCCAACACACTTCCTGCCTTAGGTGTGACAACGCTGCTCCTCCAAAGATACAGCACAATGAGTGTGGGCTGTCACCCTAGGACAGTAAGGGTGTCACTGACAGGATCACCAGGTGAAAAAGGGGGGGGGGAGCCTGAAAAGAACAACAAATATAGTTAACAGATGTAAGAACTGCAAAGCTACAATATATTAATTAATTGATAGAAACAGAGAAGTGTGACAGCAGAAAAAAGACCAAGTGGTCTATCTAGTTTGCCTCATTTTGTTTTAATTTCATGTCAAAGTATAGATCGACAGTATGTTTGTCCAAAGCATGTTTGAAGCCACTTACTGTTGACTGGCTCATTGGGCCATATTCTCAAATAATTTACGCCGGCGTATCAGAAGATACGCCGACGTAAGTCCGATCCTATGTTTAAGTGTATTCTCAAACTGAGATACACTTAAACATGCCTAAGATACGACGGCCTGCGCCATTGTATCTTAGGCTGCAATATTTACGCTGACCGCTAGGTGGCGGTCAGCGTAGAATATGCAAATGACTAGTCACGCCGATTCTCTAACGTATGCTTGCCCGCCGTAGTGTTTTAACGTAGTTTCCGTAAGCGATACGCGGCGTAAAGATAAAGATGCCCCCTAGGTGGCGTACTCAATGTTAAGTATGGCCGTCGATCCCGCGTCGAAATTTGAAAATTTTACGTCGTTTGCGT
Organism: Rana temporaria; assembly: GCF_905171775.1. Taxonomy (NCBI): domain Eukaryota; kingdom Metazoa; phylum Chordata; class Amphibia; order Anura; family Ranidae; genus Rana; species Rana temporaria. The sequence continues at coordinate 327,197,174 of NC_053489.1, forward strand.
AAGTCGGCCATGAATGGCGCTGGACGCCATTTACGTTACAGTCAAAACAAATGACGTCCGTGAGACGTCATTTAGCGCAATGCACGTCAGGTAATTTACCCGACGGAGCATGCGCATTACGATCGGCGTGGGAGCGCGCCTAATTTAAATGATCCACGCCCCCTACCAGGATCATTTGAATTAGGAGGGCTTGCGCGGGTGGACTTTACGCGACGCCGCCGCAAGTTTACAGGTAAGTGGTTTGGGAATCAGGCACTTGCCACTTAAACTTGCGGCGGCGTAACGTAAAGGACATACGTTCCGCCGCCTCAGATCTTTAAGAATATGCCCCATTACCTCTGATGGAAGTATATTTCAAGCAATTCTACTCTTTCATTAACCACTTGACAACTGGGCACTTAAACACCCTTAATAACCAGACCAATTTTCAGCTTTCGGTGCTCTCACATTTTGAATGACAATAACTCAGTCATACAACACTGTAACCAAATGAAATTTTTTTTCTTTTTTTTCCCACAAATAGAGCTTTCTTTTGGTGGTATTTGATCACCTCTGCGGTTTTTATTTTTTCCGCTAATAATGAAAAAAGAACGAAAATTTTGTAAAAAAATTAATTTTTTTTCATTTCTATTATAACATTTTTTAAAAAATGAATTTTTCTTCATAAATTTGGCCTAAAATGTATACTGCTACATATCTTTGGTTAAAAAAAAAAAAAAATGGGTTATTATTTAGTCTGGGTGAAAGTTATAGGGTCTACAAGCTATGGTACCAATTACTGAAAATTTATCAATTTGATCACATCTGAAGTACTGACGGCCTTTCTCATTTCATGAGACCCTAACATGCCAGAAAAGTACAAATACCCCCTAAATGACCCCTTTTTGGAAAGAAGACATTCCAAGGTATTTAGAAAGAGGCATGGTGAGTTTTTTGAAGTTGTAATTTTTTCCCACAATTCTTTGCAAAATCAAGGTTTTTTTTATTTTTTTTTTTTTTCCACAAAAGTTTCATATTAGCAGGTTATTTCTCGCACACAGCATATTCATACCACAAAATACACCCCAAAACACATTCTGCTATTCCTCCCGAGTATGGCGATACCACATGTGTGAGACTTTTACACAGCGTGGCCACATACAGAGGCCCAACATGCAGGGAGCACCATCAGGCGTTCTGGAGCACCCAGACCAGTTCTGACATTTCTCTCCTACATGTAAAAATCATCATTTATTTGCTAGAAAATTACATAGAACCCCAAAACATTATATATGCTTTTTTAGCAAAGACCCTAGAGAATACAATGGCGGTCATTGCAACTTTTTATCGCGCATGGTATTTGCACAGCAATTTTTCGAACGCATTTTTTTGGGAAATAAAACAGTTTTGTGTTTTAAAAAAAAAAAAAAAACATTAAAGTTAGCCCAATGTTTTTGCATAATATGAAAGATGAAGTTATGCCGAGTAAATAGATACCCAACATGTCACCCTTCAATATTGCACACGCTTGTGGAATGGCGCCAAACTTCGCTACTTAAAAATCCCCATAGGCGATGTTTTAAATGTTTTTACTGGTTACATGTTTTTAGTTACAGAGGAGGTCTGGGGCCAAAATGATTGCTCTCGCTCTAACGTTCGCAGCGATACCCCACATGTGTGGTTTGAACACCGTTTTCATATGTGGGCGGGACTTACGTACACATTCGCTTCTGTATACGAGCACGCGGGAACAGGGGCGCTTTAAATATATTTTTTTTATTTTTATTGTTCATTTTACTTTATTTATTTTAGTTTGACACGTTTTTCCCCAAAAATAAATGTTTTGATCACTTTTATTCCAATTACAAGGAATGTAAACATCCATTGTAATAGGAATATAGCATGACAGGTCCTCTTTACAGTGAGATATGGGGTCAATAAGACCCCACATCTCACCTCTAGGCTGGGAAGCCTGAAAAAAAAACAAAAAAAAAAAAACGATCCTGGCTTCGATCGCAGCGGTGAGTCAGAAGAAGCACCGGAGGGCGAAGGGAGTGGGGACGTCCACTTTTGCCTCCCGTAAGAACGATCAAGAGGCGGAACAGCCGCCATGATCGTTCTTATGGTGTAGAGAATCGCCGGCTGAAAAAAATGATATCTGAATGATGCCTGTAGCTGCAGGCATCATTTAGATATCCCTGCACAAAGTCAAGGACCTCATATGACGTGGGCGGGAAGTGGTTAAAACACATTTTTTTCCCCAGAGTATTTTCTGGGTATTGCAGAGTATTGGCCGGGGTATTGCAAAGTATTGGTGTTGGGGTATTGCAGAGTATTGGTGTTGGGGTATTGCAGAGTATTGGTGTTGGGGTATTGCAGAGTATTGGCCGGGGTATTGCAAAGTATTGGTGCGGGGGTATTGCAAAGTATTGGTGCGGGGGTATTGCAAAGTATTGGCCGGGGTATTGCAAAGTATTGGCCGGGGTATTGCAAAGTATTGGCCGGGGTATTGCAAAGTATTGGCCGGGGTATTGCAAAGTATTGGTGCGGGGGTATTGCAGAGTATGGTGCGGGGGTATTGCAGAGTATTGTGTGGGGGGTATTGCAGAGTATTGTGTGGGGGGTATTGCAGAGTATTGTGTGGGGGGTATTGCAGAGTATTGTGTGGAGGGTATTGCAGAGTATTGTGTGGGGGGTATTGCAGAGTACTGGCAGGGGTATTGCAGAGTATGGTGCGGGGGTATTGCAGAGTATTGTGTGGGGGGTATTGCAGAGTATTGTGTGGGGGGTATTGCAGAGTATTGTGTGGAGGGTATTGCAGAGTATTGTGTGGGGGGTATTGCAGAGTATTGTGCGGGGGTATTGCAGAGTATTGCGCGGGGGGTATTGCAGAGTATTGTGCGGGGGTACTGCAGAGTATTGCGCAAGGGGTACTGCAGAGTACTGGCAGGGGGTATTGCAGAGTATTGCGCGGGGGTATTGCAGAGTATTGCGCGGGGGTATTGCAGAGTATTGCGCGGGGGTATTGCAGAGTATTGCGCGGGGGTATTGCAGAGTATTGCGCGGGGGTATTGCAGAGTATTGTGTGGGGGGTATTGCAGAGTATTGTGCGGGGGTATTGCAGAGTATTGCGCGGGGGGTATTGCAGAGTATTGCGCGGGGGGTATTGCAGAGTATTGCGCGGGGGGTACTGCAGAGTATTGCGCGGGGGGTATTTCAGAGTATTGTGCGGGGGTACTGCAGAGTATTGCGCAAGGGGTACTGCAGAGTACTGGCAGGGGGTATTGCAGAGTATTGCGCGGGGGTATTGCAGAGTATTGCGCGGGGGTATTGCAGAGTTTTGCGCGGGGGTATTGCAGAGTATTGCGCAAGGGGTACTGCAGAGTATTGCGCGGGGGTATTGCAGAGTATTGCGCGGGGGTATTGCAGAGTAATGCGCGGGGGTATTGCAGAGTATTGCGCGGGGGTTTTGCAGAGTATTGCGTGGGGGTTTTGCAGAGTATTGCGTGGGAGTTATGCAGAGTATTGCGCGGGGGTTTTGCAGAGTATTGCGCGGGGGTTTTGCAGAGTATTGCGCGGGGTTTGCAGAGTATTGCGCGGGGTTTTGCAGAGTATTGCGCGGGGGTTTTGCAGAGTATTGCGCAGGGGTTTTGCAGAGTATTGCGCGGGGGTTTTGCACAGTATTGCGCGGGGGGTATTGCAGATTATTGCGCGGGGGGTATTGCAGAGTAATTGCGCAGGGAAGGCAGAGCATTGCAGAGTATTGCGCAGGGAAGGCAGAGTATTGCAGGGGTTAATGCAGAGTATTGCACAGGGAAGGAAGAGTATTGCAGGGGGTTAATGCAGAGTATTGCACAGGGAAGGAAGAGTATTGCAGGGGGTTAATGCAGAGTATTGCACAGGGAAGGAAGAGTATTGCAGGGGGTTAATGCAGAGTATTGCACAGGGAAGGAAGAGTATTGCAGGGGGTTAATGCAGAGTATTGCACAGGGAAGGAAGAGTATTGCAGGGGTTAATGCAGGGATGGCTGAGCAGGGATGGATGGATCTGTGACTGCAATAGTCACAGATCCATCCCACACTGCTGCTGCCATCCGCGCTCTCCTCTCACACTGTACCGATCGGTACAGCGAGAGGAGGGAGGAACCGGCGTCATCAAATGACGCCGGTTTGTTTACCTGTGATCGCGCCGTCATTGGACGGCGCGATCACATGGTAAAAGACCGCTGTTGTCGGTCAGTTACCGAGATCTGTGTAGCGCCGGGTCTCATAGACCCGGCGCGCACAGAATTTTCAGTGTGCGCGCCCGAGGCGGCGCGCATTACTGCTTCTGGTGGGCGCCGTTAAATAACGGCGACCCCCAGTTAAGCAACCACCTTGCCGCCGTTATATGACGGCGGCTGGTGGTTAAGTGGTTAAAATAATTATTTCTAAAGCCTCATACACACGGTCGGACTTCAAACAAACTTTTCTGTATATTTTTGTTTGAAGGGCATTTGCCGTGAACTTGGTATGCATACACGCGGCAGGACTTTTTAGCAAACTTTCCTAAAATCACGTGTTTTTTCAGCTCTTTTCTGCTCTTTACCGCCACCCTTTGGTCAACTTCTGCTATTGTTGGTTGATTTTAACATTGATTCTGAGCATATGTCTTTGTACTTTGGACAAAAATCCGATGGACTTCTGTACACACAAGATAGGACTTTGCACCTTAGGACTTTTGTTGTCGAAAAGTTTGACTGTTTGCAGAGCGAACTTTTGGCCGATGAAAACAGAAAAAGTTCGTTCGATGGAGCGTAAAGCGTAAAACGTGCTCATTTTGAAGTTTGTTGTCAAAAAGTATGTGTATGGGGCTTAACCTCCCTGGCGGTATGATTCTTTCAGAAAAAACATGCTGAAAGCGGTACCATTATTTGCAAGGAAATTTGGCGTTTTATATTGTAGGTCTGTCATTTTTAGAAATAACTCACTTAAATCTGACCAAACAAGCTTCTAATAGGCATCCCGGGTATGACATTTTTTAAAAAACAAAATTATAAATTATAATATAATAAATAATTATAAATAATCATAACAAATAATAATATAATTATAATAAAAATTATTCAATAATGTAATCAAATCAAAATCACTGAAATTTGCTCAGTTGCAGAATTGTTGCTGTCATTATTATTTTTTTTTATGACGAATTTCCCCACAAATCGCTATCGCACAATTCTGCAAGTGATTATAATTTATTATCGCTGTTTTTTAGCTGATCTAAAACTATTTTTGACATAAAGGGACACTTTTGGTTGCTATGGACAATCTACAGTTTGCAGGGAGAAAGAAACGTTTTTATTATATAAAATGACATGCATAACACAGGACAGACCACTAGGGACAAGGGGGGTGTGTTTTTTTTACATACAGTACTGTAATCTCTAAGATTACAGTATACTGTATGTATAGTGTTTGTTTACTTTTTTGAATTTGGCACCGTTCTCCGTCCCCGTGCGTCGTAACGTCGCAGGGAACGGAGATCGGCGTCACACGGAGGCACTGTGTGAATCGAGCGAGGTCCCGCTCGCTCACACAGCGCGGTGGCATCGCTGGATCCAGGGACAAGGTAAGTAAAACTCCCTGTACATCCAGCGAGGCGAGCCCGAGTCTGACTCGGGGTTACCGATCCTAGCCCAAAAATCTCACCCCGAGTCAGACTCGGGAACACCGCCCAGGAGGTTAAGATTGGTTTTAAACTTTCCTCCTGCTATTTTGAGGTCAAGTCCCTGTGTTCTTGATCTAAGCTTTATATTGAAAATACTGCCCTCCTGTTCCTTATTCACCCCCGTAAAGCAGAGGTCCACCCTAAAAAAAAAAAATACTTACCATAAATGGCTGTTGCTAGGCAGTCTTCCTAATCTGCCACTTCATATACTGTGGGTAGCTTCTTTCGCTGACACCCGCGATCTCATAGGGACCGATGTATGTCCCTTTTTCATCCGTACACGGATGGATGAAAAAGCAGACATACGGTCCGCCCGTGTGAAAGGGCCCTGATGCACCCTAGAATTCTATTCACTTTTCCCACTGCATAGCCACACTGTTTGCTCATTTTGCAATCATCGGAAGTAGGGATGAGCTTTGTATTCGAGACGAACTCATGTTCGACTCGAACATCGTATGTTCGATCGTTCGTCGAATTACGAAAGTTTTGGGCTGTTCGTGCCAAATTCGAGTGGCGTGTTACGGCCCATAATTCACTGCGGCATCGCAGTGCATTGCTGGCTGATGATTGTCCAAGCATGCACTATGACCCGCATGCTTTGCCAATCACAGCTTGCCAAAAACGGAGAGCCATAATTGGCCAAAACTATGTGGTGTGTGTACTGCCCGTGTCCTCTGCAGTGTGCACCTAAAGCTACGTGGTGTGTGTACTTCCCGTGTCCTCTGCAGTGTGCACCTAAAGCTATGTGGTGTATGTACTGCCATTGTCCTCTGCAGTGTGCACCTAAAGCTACGTGGTGTATGTACTGCCTGTGTCCTCTGCAGTGTGCACCTAAAGCTACGTGGTGTGTACTGCCTGTGTCCTCTGCAGTGTGCACCTAAAGCTACGTGGTGTGTGTACTGCCTGTGTCCTCTGCAGTTTGCACCTAAAGCTACGTGATGTGTGTACTGCCTGTGTCCTCTGCAGTGTGCACCTAAAGCTACGTGGTGTGTGTACTGCCCGTGTCCTCTGCAGTGTGCACCTAAAGCTACGTGGTGTGTGTACTGCCATTGTCCTCTACAGTGTGCACCTAAAGCTACGTGGTGCGTGTACTGTCTGTGTCTGTGCTATTTTTCTCAATGATTTTCATCCATATTGCAGGGACCAGACATTACATTAAAGTCGCAAGCAGTTTTAAATTACTTTTTTCTTATAGTAATCTAATTTTGTGCAGGGACAGTTCTAAACATCTGCCACTTCACAGGCATACTATAGACACCCAGCAGGTACGATATTTAAAGGAATTTTGCAATTTTTTTTCTCACTTTAAGCATCATTAAAATCACTGCTCCAGAAAAAACGACCGTTTTTAAAACTTTTTTTCCATTGATACATGTTCTCTGGGGCAAAACCTGGGTTCTCAAAGACGTTTTACGACAATAACTTGCATATTGGGCTTTAAAATTAGCACTTTTGAATTCGAACGTTCGAGTCCCATAGACGTCTAAATGTTCACGTGAACGGTCGGTCCGTACAAAGGTTCTGGTGCGAACCGAACGGGGGGGGGTGTTCGGCTCATCCCTAATCGGAAGTAAGTACTCTCAAATCTGTTTGGCTGTTGGTAGCTAAAGATTTATTATTCCTTCAAAGATTTTTTCTATGCTATAAAAAGTTTGGGTCCGATGACACCTATATCCCCATCCATGATAATTTAAGTTAAAATTTCAAAAGGTTGGGGACCTAATGGTGTCTTAAATCAACAATTATACACCAGTACATAGAATAAATATTTTTTATCCTTATACATCTAAGAAAATAAACTTTTAAAAATGGTGTTATATTCTATAACAACACCTATTAACACATACTGTATATTATCATGTATGATGGATCTTTTTTTTAACAAGAGTGCTATACAATTTTATTTTCAAAGTTGTTTTAAAAAATTACAAACATGTTATACTTAAAGCCGGTTCACACTACTGCGACCTGGGGGACGACTTGTGTCGCCCCAAGTTTTGCGACATGACAAATTACATGGAAGTTAATGAGAGCCGTCTTAATGTACACTACTGAAGTCGCTCCGACTTCAGAAAAGTTTCTTGTACTACTTCAAGGTGACTTGTACCCATTGATTTCAATGGAAGTCACCTCTAAGTCGGATCCCCTGTCTTAACTGAAGCAACTTTCCAGGAAGTGAAAATAGTTTTCTAAGGCAAACCCCTCCCTCCCACAGAGCAGATTATTATGTGATTGGCCACTGGCAAAGTCGCCTGTCCTGTAGGCGACTTGAAGTCGCGTTGTAAGTCGCTCCAAGTAGCGCTAAAGTTGCGCTAAAGTCGTCTCCACGTTGCCTTGTAAAGTCGCGCTGGAAGTCGTGTTGCCTCGGTATGAACCAGCACTTACTGTACCTGCTCTGTGCAGTGGTTTTGCACAAAGCAGCCCCAATCCCTTGTCCCCTTCCCTCCTACCGAGATCCCCCGCTGCTTTGTGAGTCCATTCAGACATGGAGCTGCGGCTTTGCCCTGCCACCTCATCTCCTCATTGGCTCACTGACTTTAATTGACAGCAGCGGGAATCAATGGGGTCCACTGATGTCTCAGCCAAAGAGGAGTAAGAGTCCCGGACAGCCAAGTCTCTCGTTCAACATCACTGGATAGAGATGGGGCCCAGGTAAGTTTGAGGGGGGACGGCAGCACACAGAAGGCTTTTTTATCGTAGTGCATAGAGTGCATTAAGATATAAAAAAAAAAAACTTCTGCCTTTAGAGGGAAAATAGAGAAAATTGAAGACTGGAACATTGCCTGTGTTCAATCTTTGTCCAAAATAGTAGATAGTTGCATCTCAACAATCTGATTTCGTAATCCTTACCCACATCAGCAGCAACTCACATAATCAAAGAAATAGTTTAGAAATAGCTTAGTTAAAAGAAGAGAATAGAATCCATTCATCACACGAATCACCTATGCTTATTGATTTAGGCGAGAGGAGATATACCTCCCTAATGGCTGCCAGTCAGCAGAGTAATGATGGCGGCCTGCAGTGGTATGGAAAAATATTTTATCTAGTGACACCTGCGTACATTTTTATATACTCACTTTTCACGTGTTCTGTGCCTCTGTTGACTGATTGTATCGCTGCTATCGAGAGACTAAAAATGATGGGAATGAGTTGGGACAGAAAATACCTTTCAAACGTGATGACTTTATCTGATAAGTCTACTTTATTTTAGGGTATCATCGGGTCAATTACATTTGTTTTTTAGTTTGTTTGTCCTAAAAATGCCCAAGTGGCCATTACATTTATGCCCTGTAAGTGGGTAATACGCTGTTTCATTAGCTATTACATGATACATAAGTAATGTAAACCATGACATCTAGTATAGACAGATGGGGCTTATTTAATCATGTAATAGTTTATATAGAATAAGAAAAATTATCGCATGGCTAAAATATTCCTCTAATATTTATATACAATCTATCATACAGTTATAACCAAATATAAATTGTCTTTCTTATGACTTCATTGCTTATATTTTTATAGGCTTGCTTTGTTTAGCTTGCAGCCACTAAGAAAAATAAGTAGACACATTTACAGTGTTTTCTAAAGATACTGTGTGCTATTATATCAGCATAATATATTTTCCCTGTAACTGGGGGAAATTATCAATCGTTTATAAAGGAAAACATTATAAACAGTATTTGGCAACATCCTAGCTTAGCGAATGTCTAGAAAAAAATAAGATTATGTTTGTTTTTATATACTCTCAGTGGGTTTGATATGCACTTCATTTAAACATGAATTTAGTAAATTAAATTTAGAGGAGAACAAACTGTTCAGCTGAAAGGCTATGTTTTTTTTTCTTCTAAATTCCAGCTTTGCTATACACCAATATAGAATTAATGGGTTTGTAAAGGTATTTTTTCCCCCTAAATAGCTTGCTTTACCTTAGTGCAGTCCTTCTTCACTTACCTCATCCTACGATTTTGCTTTTAAATGTCCTTATTTCTTCTGAGAAATCCTCACTTCCTGTTCTTCTGTCTGTAACTCCACACAGTAATGCAAGGCTTTCTTCCTGGTGTGGAGTGTCGTGCTCACCTTTATACACCTATAATGAACTAGCTGCGCTTTCAGTGCCATTATTTGCTGACATCACTTCAAACACGGAAGCAAATGTGCATTTTGTTGAGTGCAAAAACGTGCGACAAATGCATGGTAAAAATGACGTCCAGTGTGGTGAATACACTATATTCTGTGGTGCATAAGGAAGTGCATGATGGGATATGAAGTTCCCAGACACATGATGATACAGGAAGTCAGGAATTCAAAGCTGCCATGGACTAGGTAAGTGAGAGATAAGTACATTGGGAAGGTTTGGGCAGAAAATACATTAGAAAAGGCTTCTATATATTATGAAAAGTGAAATTCTGTCTGAAAAGGTGAACTTAGCCTTTTTTCAGTAAAGGCGCCCTTTAAAATTCTGCACAATGTCAAGGCACCCCATTCTAAAATGTAAAAAAAATTACATTTACATAATGCAGCGACATTCACACACGTCGGACATCCAATGTCACAGGTCATTTCTTCCAGAGCAAACACACCTTTGCACACTGGTACTGACTAGTATTCTAGGGTTTCTCTCTCTCAACTTAGCTAATGTGACCCCAGTGCTGATGGGGAGGGGCAAACAAGGATGCTGCACAGGGGCCCAATGTTCTCCATATACACCAATGACGTCACTGGTTGTTAGGACACCTGCGGCTAAAAAGTTGTAATGGTGCAAAATGAAAACCAGCGGTTTTGTGTAACTAAACAGGAGTCTTGATCCATCCACTGGCTTGAATACATTTTTGGGCAATTTTTCGGCATTATGCCAAGGCACCCCTGAAGAAACCCTAAGGCACCCAGGGTGCCTAGGAACCCTGGTTCAAAAAGGCTGTTGTACAAAAAGGCCCCTGAAATGTTATATAGGCGAGCTACAGACTAGGACTATTTCTATTGTGAGAGAAGGTATCCACACCAAACCCATATTTCAAATTCTCAGTACTAAACAAATTCTTAGCAATTAACCAGTTCCTGACCGCCCAATAGCACATATACTGCTACAGGGCGGCCCTCCTGCGCATGTTCACGTATATATATATATATGTGATTCTGCACTTCTGGCTACCGGGGGCACGCGAGCGCCTCAGGTGGGTCACTTCTGCTGTGATTAATCTTTGGTTAGTCGCTGGATGTCTGCCTGGACCCTGCCGATCATCAGTAAAACACACAGAACTGAGATTTGCCTGTGTAAACAAGGCAGATCTCCATTCTGACAGTGGGGAAGGGATGGATTTTGTGTTCCTGCAAAGCAGGGAATAAAGCAGGGAATAAAATTAATCTCCTCCTCCCCTAGTAAAATCACCACATACAGTACACAAAAACACTGGTTAGGCACACAGTTAAGCCTTTGATCACCCTAGATAACCCCTTCACAGCCAGCATCATTAGTACAGTGACAGTGTCATTTTTTTAACACTAATCACTGTATTAGTGCCACTGGTTCCTGCAAAGCTTCAAGATTGTCAGCTAGTGTCCAATTGCTTGCTGCAATATCGCAGCCTGCTATAAGTCGCTGATTGCCGTCATTACTAGTATAAAGAAAACAAATATTCCATTAATATATACCATAGTTTGTAGACACTATAACGTTTGTGTAAACCAATCAATAAACACTTGTTTTTTTACCTTTTTTGTTTACGCTTTTTTTTATTAAAAAATTTGTAGCAGAATACATATTGGCCTAAATTTATGAAGAAATTCGATTTTTTATTTATTTTTATTGCATATGTTTTAAAGCAGAAAGTAAAAAAAAATAGTTTTGTTTTTTCAATGTTTTCGGTCTTTTTTTTGTTTATTGCGCAAAAAATAAAGACGCAGCAGTGATCAAATAACACCAAAAGAAAGCTCTATTTGTACAGCGTTCATGACCGCAAAATTTTCAGATAATGTAGCGCAGTGCCCTATCGCAAACAAATTCATGGTCATGAAGGGGGGTAAATCTTCTGAAGTTCAAGTGGTTAACCTGCTACCCCATTGTGTTCCCTTTTGTTTTCTACAGGGTCATTGCTTCACTCTATGGAGAGCTGCTGCTGATGTTGCCTAATTTAACATTGTTGTTAAATTAGTTTAAAATAACTTGTCTATGCATTTATGGACCCGCTTTATATAGACTTTTATATATGGACTTTTAGTTAGCCATTAGGGTTTATTTAATTCCCAGCGTCATTTAATTTAATGATTTTTTGTTTATTTTTTTATTTTTATTGTACTTCATAGCATTCTAATTGTTCCCCAGCATGAAAACAGTTTTGCAAAATTTGCACTATTTCTTTTCAAATATAAGATACTTGCCGACTAGCTTAAGTGTCACGATGAACAAATATCTTGACTTATCTGCTTCAACTCTTAGCAAAAGGCTCATTGTAAAATTCTTTGCTTTGTACCACTTGCCAAGGTTCTATATACTTTCATCCTAGCCCAAGACAGGAAATGTATAAATACTGCAATACAAGACAGCTAATTAAGGAACACTGATATGAACCATGTACCAGAGAAGTATGTTTTCTTAACCTCTTTACTTAAGGCGCAATGGAAGTGGTAGGACAGTGAAATTGTGATCAATGCTGTTCTTCAGAAACTCTAAACTCACTTGGGTATATTTATCAAGTTTGCTTACATTCAAGCATTATTCCTGAGCTGCTCTCAATTTCGGACTAACGTCTTCCTACTCCTTTCTCTGGCAGCAAAATCAGCATGTATGGCGTCAGTTTGATCACATTTGAAGGACTGCCTTAGAGATGCATGCATTGACAATGTGTATCTAAAAGAAATCAGATCAAAAATGATTCTAGGCTTGTATTATTTTGTATTTTATTTGTTTTAATTAAAATTTTTAAATAAATAACAAATGTATTACCGGTAAATAAAAATGAAAATATGATTTTACCATAGCCAGCCCCTGACCAAATGATACTCACCTTTGATGTGCTTTACTTACTACTCCATTGCTCCATAAAAGCATGCACAAATACCCAGAGCTTTTGGTTATACAGTAGCAGAGCATGTGAACGCCTCCAAGTATGCAGTGAGTGTATACCACCAGGCTCAATCACTGCGAGGATGAGATCATCACGAGTAAGCGCTCATTTAGCATAAAATGCTCTAACGGGCTTTCCTTAACTTCCTATGCTTGCTTGATGTTTTTACTTGTTCATTTGTATTATTCTCAGTAAAGGTGGTTTCAGCAGTGCAGCCGTGTGGACTTTTCCTTCACAGGATGACATTGTCATCCTATGTTAACTCCAACATTGTCCATCACAGCGATCACAAAGGACAGGGCCACACAGACTGGATCTGCACGTTTTGTCTGTGATCACTACTCACACACCAACAGTAAATTTGTGCTATCAATGTGTGTGGCTGTTGTAAGAAAATAATGCATTCCCCCAGTCTCCTGGGACAGCATTGCCAGCTGACTCTGAAGTTGAAAAAACATCGCTGTCAGCCCCTTCTCAGACACCGCTTCTCCTGTGTCACTGTCATTGTAAATCAAAGTTTCTAAATACCTCAATTAACACCGCTCTCTCGTGGACTTGGTCATGTAACTGCTATCCTCTGCTGTTTCTGTGACGGTCACATGACCGCTTTCCTCCTCCAATCAACAGCTACACTCGAGGAGGAGGCGGAATGGGAGGAGGAGATCGGACAGAAAGATTGGCGTTAATTGCGGTATATAGAGGCTTTAATTTACATTGAGAGTGACATAGGAAGAGTGGTGTATGATAAAGGACTGGCAGTAATGTTTTCTTATTTTTAATGTATGCTGGTATCGCTGTCTCAGGGCCAGGAGAGGTGGGGCATCCGGCCTGACACCCCCCAAAGGTGGCAAGCAGGGCTGGCCGCCCGATCCCCGCCCCCCCATTGATAAAAAAAATATTGGTGTATAACACGCAGGTACGGTTTACCCTCTATTTTCAGGGGGGGAAAGTGTGTGTTATATGCCGATATATATATATATATATATATATATATATATATATATATATATATATATATATATATATATATACATATCTATCTATATATATCTATACATATCTAACATATCTATCTATATCTATATATATATTTACTTTTATTAGACATGAGAAATTATAATAAAAGAACAACTGCACTTGGTCTCAATCAAGTAGGGGTGGAGGTAAATGGGAGCTTTATATAAACTATAAAAAGAGGCATAAAAGTAATTATGAATGATAAAAAAAACTTAACTCCTCAAAGACAGTAGTGGGGTTTCTGATTGCATGGTACGGTATGTGAAACTATGTGTATTGTGCTGTTCTGATTTACATGCATAATACATACGAGTGAAAGATACCTTTTTGTGGCAGTAATTCTGTTCTCGGTATGGTAACATACGACTAATGCAGAACATATAGATTGGTATACAAGAATTACATCAAAGCACCAGGTGCTTCAAAGAATTCTCATATGAATGAGACTTAAGCTTTCATATATCGTGTTCATAAAACAGCTGGACGCGTAGATATGACTGTGGCAGGTGTGTATATTGTATTGTTGAATTTGCGTGCTTACAATAATTATAATTGATATTTAGAGAATGCATTTCTCACATTTCTATTGTTTCATGTTTCTGTGCATAGGTTCTCACTACGAAAGCTCCCAGTGTATAAATAAATAATAATAATACTATTGGCAGTTCCCTGTTCTCACATTTACTTGCAGATGCTGTACTCTTCATGACTATAAAGCTGATTTCTCGTGGTAGGAAACAGCTGCTGGCAATATGTATGACAAAGCAAAGAAATCACTTTCTTTATGTTGTCTTGTGAGACTCTGCTTGTACTCATCAGGAAGTGTACAATTTCCTACAAGAAAAGCAGCCAGGGGGTACATTCCACAGCGCTAACTAAGGATCTCAGTTTGCTTTTTTCCCCAGTATTCCTGAACAGCGGCAGTAGCTCTTTCCTGCCACGTCCAGTACATCTCACAACAGTTAAAATGAACCTCTCATTAGCAAAAGATGAGGCTGTCATGGCTGATTTCCTTCTGAAAATGCTAATTGCATGGCTGTTATGCAAAACATCAAGCTTCAGTCTTTTCTGAGATGGAAGAAGTATGCAGAACTGGAGATTCAAAGATAGATCAGATGTCCATAGATTTATACTTGTTCTGGGCCAGATATTCAAATTATAACATCCAAACAACTATCATTTTTGATAGCAAAGGACAGCAATGGCAAACTTCATATTTTACTCATGACAGGTTTCCATTAAAGTGATCCTGTCATGAAAAACATTTTCCCAAACATTTTTCCCAAAAAAACTGTGTTAAAGTCAAACCTTCCTCTAAAGCCTGCTGTGAAACCAACTCTTCCGATAGTGTCAACCTTTTTGGTCACACGCTGTGCTGTGTGGGTTCTTCCTGTTGTTTCCTGTAGTTACAAAGAGATGGCTGGGAGAAACAACTGGAAGTGTTGGTTTCTCAGCAGACTTGAGGCCTCGTACACACGACCAGTTTCCTCGGCAGAATTCAGCTTCCGACCGAGTTTCTGGCTGAATTCTGCCGAGGAAACTGGTCGTGTGTACACTTTCGGCCGAGGAAGCCGACGAGGAGCTCGGCGAGGAAATAGAGAACATGTTCTCTATTTCCTCGTTGTTCTATGGGAGCTCTCGTCCCGCCGAGCTCCTCGGCGGCTTCAGTGCTGAACTGGCCGAGGAACTCGATGTGTTTGGCACGTCGAGTTCCTCGGCCGTGTGTACGAGGCCTTAGAGGAAAAGTTCCCATGATGGGAGTGGTGTTTGACAAGGCAAGCAGTGGAAGGAGTACTGTTTGCATGTATACCTTTTTAATGCAAATCCCTTGTTCAGTTAGGGCCTCTTTAACCCGAACAGAACTTATTATTACTGAACTTGCGATTTCCATAAGAGACCCTTATCAAACATATTTTTGCATATTAATAAAATATAAGAGATTGATCAAAAAGGGAATCAAATAAATGGCAAAATTAAGCAGATATTTTAAAACAAAAAGGTTTCTCTTTGAAACTTTAGCAGGTTGGATGATACTGGCATCATATATCCCAACTTCTCCTATTTCAGTAGAGTGGTCCCCATTTTGTATCCTTTGCAGGGACCAGAGGTGAGCAACATGCAGATAGTTAAGACTAAAGCTGGGTACACACTATGAAAAAATCGTTTAATTTTCGTATAGTATGTACACAACTTTTGACATACAATTCAGACTTTCCAAACAAAAACTTTCAATTGGACAAACTCTAAAAATGTTCTTGTACATAAACAGAATGAACGGTTTTCATTTAAAAGACAAGCTCACCTTTCCTAACATGTTACACCCATTTCCAGGTTGTAATATGTAACATGGTATGAATACACCGGGCCCCATGTCTGCTGCCACAATTAAAAATGACGTAGCTGAACATGGCTCCCCGCCCACCTGGCTGCGTCACTTATTTATAGTCCTCTGAATGGAAAACAACAAGGTCCGGCAGCCTTTGTGGCTGTCGGCTTGTAGTTTTCATTGAACTACCACGCCGCTGTGAGGACTGTGGTAGTTTATTGAGTCTTCCTGTCAGAATGTATCTGCTTCCTCAAGCAGTTGATACACTGACAGATCTGCAGGCACTCATTACAGATGGGAACTTATTAGCAAGACGTATAGGTGGATTCAAATAGATCTTTGCGGCGGCGTAGCCTATCGTATTTACACTACGCCGCCGTAAGTTAGCTAGGCAAGTACTGTATTCACAAAGTACTTGCCTGCTAAGTTACGGCGGCGTAGCGTAAATGCGGCGGGCGTAAGCGCGCCTAATTCAAATTAGGCTGAGGGGGCGTGTTTTATGTCAATGGGGGGTGACCTGACGTGATTGACGTTTTTTACGAACGGTGCATGCGCCGTCTGTGTACATATCCCAGTGTGCATTGCAGAAAAGTACGCCGCAAGGACGTATTGGCTTCGACGTGGACGTAAATTACGTCCAGCCCTATTCACGGACGACTTACGCAAACAACATAAAATTTTCAAATTTCGACGCGGGAACGACTGCCATACTTAACATTAGTAGTCCAGCTATTTGATGGAATAACTTTACGCCTGAAAATGCCTTACGTAAATGGCATATCTTTACTGCGACGGGCAAGCGTACGTTCATGAATAGGCGTATCTAGTGATTTACATATTCTACGCCGAACGCAATTGAAGCGCCACCTAGCGGCCAGCCTAAATATCGCACCCTAAGATACGACGGCGCAAGCCATCGTATCTTAGATAGGTTTAAGTGTATCTCTGTTTGAGAATACACCTAAACTTAGGTCGGCGCAGATTCCGAGTTAGGTCGGCGTATCTACTCATACGCCGGCCTAACTCTTACTGAATCTAGCTAATACAGTTATGCTCACAAGTTTACATATCATGGCAGAATTCATGATTTATTGGCCATTTTTCATAGAATATGAATGATAACATAAAAACTTTTCTTTCACTCATGGTTAGTGTTTGGCTGAAGCCATTTATTATCAATCAACTATGTTTACATACCCCAGTTCTTAATACCGTGTAGTGCACCCTTTAACATTAACCACTTAACCCCCGGACCATATTGCTGCCCAAAGACCAGAGCACTTTTTGCGATTCCGGCGCTTTAACTGACAATTGCGCGGTCGTTCGACCTGGCTCCCAAACAAAATTGGCGTCCTTTTTTTCCCACAAATAAAGCTTTCTTTAGGTGGTATTTGATCACCTATGCGGTTTTTATTTTTTGCGCTATAAACAAAAATAGAGCGACAATTTTGAAAAAAAATAATATTTTTTACTTTTTGCTGTAATATATCCCCCACAAATATATATAAAAAAAATGTTTTCCTCAGTTTAGGCCGATACGTATTCTTCTACGTATTTTTCGTAAAAAAAAATCGCAATAAGCGTTTATTGATTGGTTTGCGCAAAAGTTATAGCGTTTACAAAATAGGGGTATTTTTATGTCATTTTTATTAATATATTTTTTTTACTAGTAATGGCGGCGATCAGCGATTTTTTTTCGGTACTGCGACATTATGGCGGACACTTCGGACACTTTTGACACATTTTTGGGACCATTGGCATTTTTATAGCGATCAGTGCTATAAAAATGCATTGGATTACTATAAAATGCCACTGGCAGTGAAGGGGTTAACACTAGGGGGCGGGGAAGGGGTTAAGTATGTCCCTGGGTGTGTTCTTACTGTGGGGGGGGGGGTGGCCTCACTAGGGGAAACACTGATCCTCTGTTCATACATTGTATGAACAGAAGATCAGCATTCCCCCACCTGACAGGACTGGGAGCTGTGTGTTTACACACACAGCTCTCTTTCCCCGCTCTGTAACGAGCAATCGCGGGTGCCCGGCGGCGATCGAGCCCGCCGGGCACACGCACGCTCTAAGAGCCGACGTTATACTACGGGCTCTCGCCCAGGAGAGCCGACCTGCCGCCGTAGAATGACGGCGGCTGGTCGGCTTGTAGTTAATGACAGCTTGAAGTCTTTTGTGGTATTTGTGGATGAGGCTCTTTATCTTCGCAGATGATAAAGCTGCCCATTCCTCTTGTCAAAAAACTTTCCCCATGACTTAGAATCCAGAAACGTCAGTGTAGCACTGGATTAAAGATGTAAGGGTCTGTCAGGAGTCTAGAAACTCATTGACTTTTTATACACACACACTACTTACAAGCAAACAGATCACAGGTGAGGATGGTTACCTTTAATAGCCATTCAAACCCCTTTGTGTCAACTTGTGTGCATGTTATCAGGCCAAAATCACCAGGGTATGTAAACTTTTGATCGGGGTCATTTGGGTAGTTTCTGTTGTCATTATGATTTAAAAGGATGACAGTTGATTGATAATAAATGGCTTCAGCCAAACACTAACCATGAGTGAAAGAAACGTTTTTGTGTTGTCATTCATGTTCTCTGAAAAATGGCCAAGAAATCATAAATTCTGTCAGGATATGTAAACTTATGAGCACAACTGTAATAAAGAGAACATAAATAACTTTTCCAATCAGTCTCTTATTTATGAAGTGGCTGGGTTCTATTTGAATACGATGAAAGCGATGGGGGAACAATGCCCTAAGTGTCATATGGGGCACCATTGAATGTTCCTAATGGAAGAATGTCTGCAGCTTCTGTTATTTAATTGTCTTACACTAATGAGCAAAGCTCCTATAATAAAGAATGATATAATGCAATAAAACCGATTTCATTTTAATTACATTGGGGTCAATTCACAAAGCTTTATTTCCAGATTCCGGTCGTTATTTTAACGATTTTGCACGTTATTGAAGCTAGTTCAATTCACTAAACGATTTAACGCTTTGAAAAATCATCAAATAACGTTTCACTACACAGAACCAATATTTTAAGGTGTGGATCATTATATAACGATTCGATCGTTGTTTTAACAAGTCAAATTGTTAAATATGTACAGAAGTGCAATTCACAAAGATTTTTTTGACATTTATCAATTGTTAAGCAATCGTTACATAGCACCTGCCTCAGGGTGTCGTTATGACATTTCCCTGGCGATATTTCGTTGTTAGAGGAAGCTTTTGGAGATTTTTGTAATGTAGTGAAGTTTTTAGTAGTTTTTGGCAAGATGGAACCATGCTCTATTTAAACTTAAAATTATCCAGAGGCGAAGAAGAACACATTAGAATGATGTTCAGATTTATAAACGTGTATTCCATTCACGTACTATTTTGGATGACTTTTCTGAAACCCAGGTGATGGCTAAATTCCGATTATCATCTCCCATGATTTATTCTCTGTATGAGGAAATACACATGGCTTTAGAAAAACGCACACCGAGAAGTTATGCACATCACATGCTCAATCTCCACGTGTGTATTGCTTGTGTCTCTCTCTCTCTCTGCATCTGCTCTTTTCCACATGCAGCTGTTCTCCTCCCATTCTGCTCCCAGAATGCATCTCTCCAGCGTTATTTAACGATCTTAGACGTTATTATTGCGATTTGGGACATTAAAATAACTCTTGAGTAGTTAGCATAACGATTGGATAAGGAGTCAGTTGAAAACCATAACGACTATGTTGAATAACGATTATAGCTTTCGTGAATACCATGTTTGCTAGCCTTAAATAAGGGGCGGTAATTTAACAACTGAAGGAAACCAATAAAGTTTCTCTTTGTGAATTGACCCCATTGTGCAGAAAGTCAATATACTAGTTCCTCATCTTACTAAGTAAAACTAACTCTGGTAAGTTCAAATACTGTTATCTAAAATCATTGGTATTCTTATTTTGTTGTACAAAATATATTATGATTCTGAGATGTAGTAATGAAGCATATTTGGCAAAATAACAGAATTCCGAAGAAAAGGTCAGTAATACAAAATTCCACTGTACAATAGGGATGAGCCGAACACCGCCCCGTTCGGTTCGCACCAGAACCTTCGAATGGACCGAACGTTCGCGCGAACATTTAGAACCACATTAATGTCTATGGGACTTGAACGTTCGAATTCAAAAGTGCTAATTTTAAAGCGTAATATGCAAGTTATTGTCGTAAAATGTCTTTGAGACCCCGGGTCTTGCCCCAGGGAAAATGTATCAATGGAAAAAAAGTTTTAAAAACTAGGCTACATTCACACCTACCTTGTACAAGTCTGTGTAATTATAGCACTGAAACTACCACTGTTTATTAGCTCTTGCCTTTGCAAGGCAATTGTTTTAACAGTGAAGCTGCATTTTTGGGTTAGGCTAAATTTGTATGTGTTCTTTTAAAATTTCTAGTTACACAGCAAAACCCTGGGAGGACTGTTTGACTTTCAAGTTCACTTTAGATACCTATTTTTGATGGGACTTGACTAATAAAAGCTTGCTTTAGAAAACAGGAATGGTAATATTCTCCCATTACCTTTTTTTTAAAGTCTTTTAAAGATACCTATAAAGCAGACTTCTAATGGGGAAACATCCTCATGCATATACACGGCTTATTATAGACCACATTGGCTTGTACTGTAAATGTAAATGGTGTTTTAAATCAACATAATGGGTGCAGTACACTATAGTGATATACCAATGTTTTTTTTTTTTTTTTTGCCAGACATAAGGTATGAGTTTTTTTTTTCTTTTATTGTAAGTCTTTGATATTTCTTGTAAGGAGGTAATATACAAGAGAATTCATTTACATTTTAGTTTGAGAAGAATACAATAAAAAAACTGGTACAGTTAAATGAAGTTTGTAAATTATTGCAGTGACGTAAACATATTAAAATGCACTAAATAGACTGAATCTAGCATAAAGCCTAACTACATACATAAAAAATACCTGCAGTTATGTACTCATTAGAGCAAACCGTTCTGTATATCAGATTAAAAAAGTACACATGCTTTTTAACGGTCTTTTAAAAATATATTGAGAAAAAAAATTCAGCTCACACTGAAGCAAAAATATATGGAAATTCTTTTTTACAGAGAGATCTGGCTGAGAGAGATTTTCTTTCACTTTGGAGAGATTTTCTCACTTTCTGTTGTGTCTCCAAAAACTTAAAGTGACACTTAGTGATATTGTTATTTAAAAAAAACTATCCATGCATATCCACTATTTAAGTGGTCCTGTAATCTGCTGTTTATTAAATAATTTCTTACTGTGTTTTTCTGCCTGGAGGCGAGCATGAGAGAGGGCGATGAGGGAACGAGAGAGCAGGAGGTCTTGAGAGAAATGAGAGTAGGTTGGTATTTTGAGACTAGGTTAGTGATATAGTTGGATAATAAGGGAGGTTTCCCCCCAAAAATGGGCTTTCTTGGCAGCAAAAAATTAAGTACTTATGAAATAGTGCTGGTTAAAAGTAGATTCTTTATTAACAATGAACATATGTTGTACTGGTAATAGTTAAAATATGAGCTTTGGTACAAGGGATATATATATTCCAATACAAAGAATGCAAACACAACACCTATATAATGGGATCTTTTGAAGGCTTTTAGAGGACCTCTGGTTATGAGATACCTTCCAATACATCATTCATT
The DNA here is from genome assembly GCF_905171775.1 of Rana temporaria. Classification (NCBI taxonomy): domain Eukaryota; kingdom Metazoa; phylum Chordata; class Amphibia; order Anura; family Ranidae; genus Rana; species Rana temporaria. The sequence continues at coordinate 327,218,944 of NC_053489.1, forward strand.
GCAAACCAACCCTCTGAAGAAGACCCTGTTTGTATGCTTCGAAACGCGTCAGATTGTATACAAATAATTTTTTTGACATATAATGTTGTGTAGAAATTTGTGTTTGTATTCTTTGTATTGGAATATATATCCCTTGTATCAGAACTTATATTTTAACTGTCACCAGTACAACATATGTTCATTGTTAACCACTTAATCCCCGGACCATATTGCTGGTCTAAGACCAGAGCACTTTTTGCGATTCGGCACTGCGTTGTTTTAACTGACAATTGCGTGGTCGTACGACGTGGCTCCCAAACAAAATTGGCGTCCTTTTCCCCCCACAAATAGAGCTTTATTTTGGTGGTATTTTTAGGTTTTGCGCTATAAACAAAAATAGAGCGACAATTTTTAAAAAAATTAATATTTTTTACTTTTTGCTATAATAAATATCACCCAAAACTATATAAAAAAAACGATTTTTTTTCCTCGGTTTAGGCCGATACCTATTCTTCTACATATTTTTCGTAAAAAAAATCGCAATAAGCGTTTATTGATTGGTTTGCGCAAAAGTTATAGCGTTTACAAAATAGGGGGTATTTTTATGGCATTTTTATTAATATTTTTTTTTTTTACTAGTAATAGCGGCGATCAGCGATTTTTTTCGGTACTGCGACATTATGGCAGACACTTCGGACACTTTTGACACATTTTTGGGACCATTGGCATTTTTATAGCGATCAGTGCTATAAAAATGCATTGTATTAAAAATGCCACTGACAGTGAAGGGGTTAACACTAGGGGGCGGGGAAGGGGTTAAGTATGTTCCCTGGGTGTGTTCTAACTGTAGGGTGGGTGGACTGACATGGGGAAATTACTGATCTTCTGTTCATACATTGTATGAACAGAAGATCAGCATTTCTCCCCCTGACAGGACCGGGAGCTGTGTGTTTACATACACAGCTCCCAGTCCCCGCTCTGTAACGAGCAATCACGTGTGCCCGGCGGCGATCGTGCCCGCCGTGCAAGCGCACGGGAGTCGGGGGTGAGCGGGGGGCGCGTGCGCGCCGCCAGAGGGGGCACGTGCGCGCCCCTAGTGGTCTGCGCGAGAGCCGACGTATAGCTACGGGCTCTCACGCAGGGGAGCCGACCTGCCGCCGTAAAACGATGGCGGATGGTCGGCAACCAGTTAATAAAGAATCTACTTTTAACCAGCACTATTTTATAATACTTAATTTTTTGCTGCCAAGAAAGCCCCTTTTTTGGGGGGAAACCTCCCTTATTGTACTACTCGTTGTGCGCAGCACCACTTTTTCTCCTGTACGTGTCATTCCCATTCTATAGTGATATAGTTGGGGGCCAAGTTGTGAGTTTCCAACCCCCGCCCCCCACTTCCGTTAATTTAAAACTAGCAATGCACGTTAGTTGTGGTCATATGCACAGTTCTGTGCACACTATACATCCCATAGTCTATCTCAACAGTTAGGCAGGCCATACACAATGCAAATTTCTTTCCAGCAACCACAGGTTGCATGTCAGCATTCCCTGCCGGGGGGAGACTGCGGTTATCGTTAGTGGCTATAGCAGCTGCTAACGATAATCGCAAGAAAATACATCATGCTGGTTGTACCCAAGTAAATTGATCAATCAACTTGGTACAATCAGCCTGCCCATTAATGGTTTGAATCTTGGCCGGTTCCTGCTGATTCAAACCGTGTATGGCTGGTCTTAGAAAGAGAGGATGCCTATGCTCTTATTTACAGAGGGATTATGGAGAACAACAGCCAAAAAAAAAAGCTGTTTAGAGATTTGAAGGAGGCCAAGAGCAAAAGAAGGTACTTTTTAAGTTAAGAATACATACTTGAATAGAATATATTTTTTAAATCAGAGTTTAGTGTCACTTAAATATATTCCCAATGGGACACAGACAGGAAAACAACTGATTGGGGGTTTAACAACTCTTCCCTACTTTAACAAAAATGTTTTAGATATACTTTAATGCAAATCTGTGGGGGTGGGGAGTGGGGGGGCATGTGCCTGAATGTCCTTTTTTTTATAATTTTTTTATCTTCTTATTCAAACATCAATGTATCTTTATATTCTCACATTCAGACATGACATGTGTGGTAAAACAAAACAAAAACAGGATAAATCCAGGTGGCAACATGGTTTAACATATAACATGAGAAATTCTCCTCTCTCTGTTTCCTCTAATTACTTATCTCCTCTTCTCTTCTATTCTCCTCTCTCCCATGGCTTGCTTCTCATTCCCTTTCATCACCCATACCACCTCCACAGTATGCCCTTTCTGATCCTCTTGTACCCTTCAAATTTAGGGTGTTGTGCAATTCAAACTGGCCAACTTCAATGATCTCTATCTGCACACTGCTGAATACCACCTTTTACTGTTGGCTAGTGAGGCTGATCATCACTGGAATAGGTCATTATTAAGCTGCATTAGGAAGGATGAAATGGTCCAGAGCCAACAACCAAAGAAGATGGTTTTGGGTATACTGATATGCTTTTCAGGGAACCAGAGGAAGCTTAAAGGCACCTTTGCCAAAATGTATATACCCGCTGCAATAGTGTGTATAGATGGGCAGATCTCTCATAATAGTAATGAGAGCAGAGACTGGACTGCGTACTTCTGAAACATACACATGTTTTTCTTTATGATTCAGTCAAAGCTAGTTTCTTTTTTCTGACTAGTGCTTATTTAACCTTTTTAATTTGTTCATCTGGAGGTTCTACATCTTCTGTAGCAGTACAGATTTAAAATACGAGGTGTGTCTAAAAAGTTTGGTGAATGGTCCAATATCTCAACGGCAACATGGGGCAGGTGTTCGTGCATGCACATGGCTATCCAGAGACACGTCAAAAACGATACCTAGCGTGGAGTACACGTGACCGCCAGGGTAATTCTGCTGTAGGCAGTCGAACAAAGTCTGTGTAATGGAGCAACGAGTGAACATAAAGTTCTGCTACAAATTGGGGAAAATAGAGATGCATGAAATGTTGGTGCAAGTGTACGAAATGGCAGCTGTGAGCAGAAAATGTGTTTACAGTCAAACGCTTTCGTGACAGGAAGGAAACAAATTTGGATGAGCCATGTTCGGGTCAGCTATCGACAAGCAGAACCTCAGACATGATCGAGCAAGTGCGACAAATGCTGGCACGAGATCGGCTACTGACTCTGTGATTGATGGTGGAGGAATTGGGCATTAGGAAGGACACAGTGGGTTGGTTTGGTAGCGATGCATACAGCACTCCTAAACCGCCCCTGCCCCCTGAAAAGCGGTTCGGAAGTGCTGCGACATGGGCAGTGTGAACCCTTTCTTTGGCTGCTAGTGAGGGTTGAAAGCAATAAAACATCAGTAAAGTGCCGCTAAATCTAGCGACACTTTACCGCTAATGCGGCCCCAGTGGGAAAGCAGCCTAAAGAGACCTTTGACCAAGAGAGGCTTTATGAACGTTGTCAAAAGTCTTTTATGAAGGATGGCGATTATTTTGAAGGTCAATAAATGTAATTTGTTTGTATCTTCTTTTTTGTTTTAGCTATTTTTTCCTTTCTTTTTTTTTGTTTACAAACTTTTATTAAAGAAAAAGATGGTGGTACAAATCCATACAAACATTGCAGATACAAAATGAGCGTTAACTCGTATGAGAAATCAGAACGAGTAGACAAACCAGTATATCGCATAAAGGTTTCAAATATTATCTATATTAGCAGACAAGTTGAAGGACGGAAAAACAGTGTCAAAGGCTGAAATCAACATTCTTTTTTTATTTATTTTTTTATTAAAAACTTGTACTGTCACTGTTCTATATATTAAGCAGGATCCAGTCTGGGTTTATCACTAGGAAGTCTGCTTAATCCTAAAGGGAATTTTCACCTGATAATGTTGTTCTAGCCTAATCCAGACCAATATGAAAGAGGTTTAAGCATGTCTTGGCTTCATAATTATCAGCTGCGAAACCACATGCAGTCATCATTAGTAATACTTGTATACCAAAATGGCATTTCGTAATAGCCTATGGTTTTGCTTACTTTCTAGCTAGATAAGGTTTGTGAATTCCTGTAAGGAACAAGGCCATCTATACAGTGTCATGTATTGAGTCAGCAGGCCTAATCACTTCCTTTTCTTGTAAATCTGATTTCATTGGAGCCTACACTCTAGTCTAGACAGTGTCTCTTTTTGTTTTTTCCTTTAGAATGTGGAAAATAGGTACAATTTTTACTTGTTTAAAAACACCCATATTTACCTCTTTTAGAGTCTTGCTTTCTGTGTTTAATGGGTAGAAGAAAGAAAAGTAATGCCTTGCTTGTATTTCTAGCAAAGTGATTAATTTGCTATTTTTATAGTCATAGCATGTTGTGTAGTTGAGCCTGCCAGGCTAATGAGACCTGGCTCCTGATAGATTTCATTTTGAAATGGCATTTCAGGAATCATTATCCCTGCATGCCATATTACTAGTAGAAGGAGTGCTGCTGCTGTTTAACAAGTAGCAGGTGATGCTATGGCTTAATTAGAAGGTCCAGAAATAAAAGAGGAAAGTATCCTAAAAATAAAACTAAGTTACATGAAAATGCACATATTTTTCAGCAAGAAAATATTAGACGGGTATGTGGATTGGAACTTCTTGGCCTTGGTTCACAGAAGCTCTTTTAATTTAAATGTAAATCTGCATAAAAAGATAACAATGTGTTGGATAGACAGGTCTAAGGCAGACCTATTACTCAAAATCTAAAGTTTGGCTGTCTAACAAGAACTCATTAGCACAGTTTATTGTGACAAAGTAATCGGTAAAAGAACATACTTTTAGCACATAATTCCTGGCTAGCAGAAGCAGAGCACTTAATCACATTTGACAGCACCTAGACATCTTCTATTCTTCTAGCCTCACAGGTGCTTGTCAGGACTTTGACATTATTAGAGGCCTGTCCCGCCCACTCCTGCATCTGTGTACTGGATTACATTGATAATGTCATCAGGGGGTAGGTTCCAAGAACAAGGAAAGCTGCCTGGTAATTGCTCCATTAATATGTTGGCTGCTTCACGGCCAAAAAGGTGCTGTGGAATGGATGAACAAGTGGCCCTAAGAAAATGGGCATCTGCAGAATGCCTTCTGTGAATCAGTTGTTACACACTTTTTGAAGGATAAAGTTGCTTGAGTATAGGCTCGCTTTAACCACCTTATGCCCCTTTATAGCAGACAGGACTTGTGGAAGTAATACCCTCTGCAATGATTTTGCTTCCGCCATCTATCCTTCCATGTTGCTCCACTTAATATCAGTGTGGTCGAATAGTTCCTTTTTGACCTGTACTTATCCCTATGAAGAGTAATATGCATGGCTTCTAGACGCAAGTGGGCCAAACACATCAGCTTTGCCAAACAGGTATCACCCTGTGAGAGTACCGGTATCTTATAAGCATGAAATAAATGCATGGTTTGGGGCTCATGAGTTTGGTTGCATTCATTGGGATTACACATTGGGGGTTATTTACTAAAGGCAAATCCACTTTGCACTACAAGTGCAACATACAAGTGCAAAGTTTACTTGAAATTGCACTAAAAGTGCACTTGGAAGTGCAGTCGCTGTAGATCCGAGGGGGATATGCAAGGGAGATAAAAAACAGCATTTTAGCTTGCACATGATTGTATAATAAAATCAATAGAGCTTCCCCTCATTTCAGATCTACCCCTCAGATTTACAGTGACTGCACTTCCAAGTGCAATTTCAAGTGCACTTTGCACTTGTAGTGCAAAGGGGATTTGCCTTTAGTAAATAACCCCCATTGCATCATACAGCATACCTGAGATGTGAATGTGACCCATAGGAAACCATCGTAAATGGGCTGTAGTGTGTTTCTGCAAAACTGAACATGCACAAAAAAATGCATAGGTGTGAACCAGGCCAGTAGTAACTGACAGATTCCCCTTTATAGCCTTGATTGCCTGGCAAAATGGAATGCTCTGCCAGGTGTCAGATCAGCACCATGGACAGATGTTTACTTTTTTTAGATCAATGAAGTGTATTTAGGTTCACCATGATTTCATAAACTGAAAGACAAGTGAGGTAAAATCAAGATGCTTTAAAAGAGAAATACAGCCAAAGCTTGTTTGGTTGTACTTCTCCTGTGGATCACAGGAGTGCAGTTTGTTCTGTACTTCTGTGACCCGTTTTCAGATCGATGCTGCAGCCACCTAGATAAGTATGTTACTGCAAGCAAAAACGTGACTAGTTCTAAAGTAGTCAGACAGACCCTATACTTTTTTTTTTTTTTTTTTAAATAACATGGATAACTGTATTTACAATTCACTAATAACTACTGGTTTAGCTCAGCAGGTGGTGGAAGTTAGAAGCTATTCTTTCCCTGTCACACTAGATGAATTTTCTTATTAACAGAATAACACATGCTGTAACTTTGTAGTAGCTGTCTCATACTACCTTACTATGTTAGTATCAAAGAAATTTAATTGCACAGACACAGAATTAATCAAGGGGAATACACTTTACTTGGTGCTGTTTTCTTATTTTGATGGAATAATTTTCACTTTCAAAGTCTGATCTCTAGATCCAATTACAATACGTTTCACGCAAAGCAAATACCCTTTCAATTACTATTTTACTTCTGTATTAAAATCTCCCTGCAACAATATACCTCAAAATAATTTGAACAGAAAGTCCGGCTTAACAGACAACAGTCTACAAAAAATGCATATGCAAACCATATATACCATACATTACCAGTAGGAGTCTCTGCTGCATGGATATACAGCTTCATCTCATGCAATAAATATGACTATACAAGTGTATTTTCAATGGGAGGAATACTGTGTAACCATTTTTTCTTTTCTTATTCCAATCAAGTTGTCACTGGCCAATATACACAATATTGCCAAAAGTATCAGGGCACCTCCTTCACAGGCACATGAACTGTAATGGCATCCCAGTCTTAGTCCGTATATTGAGTTGGCCCACCCAAACTCGCTCATCCATGTCTTTATGGCCCTTGCTTTGTGCACTGGTACAAATCATTTGGTGGAGGGGGATTATGGTGTGGGGTTGCATTTCAGGGGTTGGGCTTGACCCCTTGGTTTCAGTAAAGGGAACTCTTAGGGCGGCAACATACCAAGACATTTTGGACAATTTCATGCTCCCAACTTTGGGGAAGGCCCTTCCTGTTCCAACACCAGTACACAAAGTAAGGTTCATAAAGATATGGATGAGCGAGTTTAGGATGGAAATACTTGACTGGTCTTCACAGAGTCCTGACCTCAACCCAATTGAGTTGTACAGTTTATAGGTCACATTAACCACTTCAATACAGGGCATTTTCACCCCTCCCTGCCCACGCCAATTTTTAGTTTTCAGCGCTGTCACACTATGAATGACAATTGCGCGATCATGCAATACTGTACCCAAATGAAATTTTTATGATTTTTTTTTTCCCACGAGAGCTTTCTTTTGGTTGTATTTGATCACCTCTGCATTTTTTATTTTATGCGCTATGAACAAAAGAAGAGTGACAAGTTTGAAAAAAACACAATATTTTAAATTTTTTGCTATAATAAATATCCCATTTTTTTTTTTTAAAACAAATTGTTTCCTCAGTTTAAGCCGATATGTATTTTTCTACATACATTTATTGGTTTGCGCAAAAGTTATAGCGTCTACAAAATAGGGGATAGATTTATGGCATTTTTATTTAATTTTTTTACTAGTAATGGCGCAGATCTGCGATTTGTATTGTGACTGTGACATTGCGGCGGACATATCGGACACTTTTGACACATTTTTGGGACCATTCACATTTATACAGCGATCAGTGCTATAAAAATGCACTGATTACTGTGTAAATGTCACTGGCAGGAAAGGGGTTAACACTAGGGCCCGATCAAGGGGTTACATGTGTTACCTAGGGAGTGATTCTAACTGTAGGGGTGGGTACTCACAAGGTGAGGAGACCGATCGGTGTTCCTCTGTACTGCGAACACACCATCCGCCTCCTCTCACCTAACAGGGCATGGATCTGTGTGTTTACACACACAGATCCACGGTCCTGCTCTGTTATGTGGCAATCGTGGGTGCCGGGCACGTGCAACGGCTTCCGAGCGTCGCAGAGGGAGCGGCCCCTAGACGGCCAGGAAGCCCAGGACAGGGTATGAAGTGGTTAAAGGTTGAAAAAGTTCTGAAATGATTTATCTTTGTCTCATTTTTTTACATCACGGAAACCTGACATTTTAACAGGGGTGTGTAGACTTTTTATATCCACTGTATTAGAAAGCAGCTCACTGGAAAACAAATTTATAAATCAAACTCTATTTTAGTATACTCTGTGATACTTATTTGTCTATAAAGTACTAATTATTTTATGAGTTATATTCACTTTGGCCTGTAAGGAAACCACTGTAATTTTTTTTTAACATGATAGCTAAATGATCTCTAGAGATTCCTTCCCTTTAAGCTTGCTCCTGGAAAAATGCTAAATTACGGTTAATAGGGTGAACTGTGGTCCAGCATGATGAACTTAGAAACGCCCAGACATTGTTCAGTCCCTGATGGTTCCAGCCAGATAACTGACTACTTCTCTAAAAATAAGAGGTCAGATAAGGAGTGAGAACGTTTCAGTGAGAAAATATTCTTATTTAAATAGCTAACTGTTGTTTTCAGCTTGTGAACCTAATTCTCAGCAGTATAAATATCAGATGCAAATTTTAAGGAAAAACCTCCTGCCACACACACATACTATCTGAACAATGCTTGGCAGGTTACTCAGCCAACAAACAAATACTTTTACTGCAAAAAATAAATAAAAAAAATGTAGTTGTTAGGAAATGTATCCATTATAAAACATGTTAATGGATAAGATCTTAGAAAATTTGTTTATTGTTTGCTAAGCTTAGGCAAGCCATAGATGAAGTGACTTTCTTTCCCTATAACCACGGGTTCATTCATTCTGCTAAGGGAACAGTCTCAAATGTCTTTGTAAATTAACCCTAATCTTACAGATACAACCGGCCCTTTTGAGAACAATCATAATGCTGATGCGGCCCACGATGAAATTGAGTTTGACACACCTGGCCTAGCAACGTAAATTTCTAGGCGTAAGCCGGCGTAATTGAAAGTAGGAAGGAAGTGGGCGTGTTCCATTGAAATGAGCCGTGACCCCATGCAAATGAAGGGCCGAACGGACGGCGCATGCGCCGTGACGCTGACTATGTTCAGCGCCTCTCTGTGCATGCTCAGAACTAGGCCCGGCGTAATCAGTGAGATACGAACTAGGCCCGGCGTAATTAGTGAGATACGCCCAGGGCATAAATACGCCCAGACATGCACCCGTCCAGTGCAAAAGTGCATCCGCTTGTAGCCCCCCTGAAGCAAGGTACTTTTGTTCTTTTTTTTGAAGCTGATTGTTTTTGAGCCATGTCTGCTCCAGCAGCTCAGAAGAAAATGAAGCTCAATTTTTCCCCACAGGAGAAGGATGTCATTATCAGAGCCATGGCCCAGTATGATAGGTATCTTCATGGGGCAGAGAGTGCCAATACCACCCAGTCCAGGAGGAATGAGATCCTGGCGTTGATTGCCACTGATGTAAATGCTTTGGGGAGTGAGGTCAGGTCCCCAAATGACATTTAAAAAAAGATTAACGACCTCCGTCGCCTGGCGAAAGGTAAGCTGGCCAGGATGAGCGCTCATGCCAGTAGCACTGGAGGGGGACCAGCAACTACCCTGACCTTGACTGCTGAGGAGCAGGTGGTTGCCCAGTGCCTCCACATGCATCAAGTAGAGGGAGTTGCTGGCTTTGACTCCATTGAGGAGGCCTTGAGGACAGGTAGGTGTGTTTTATCTCCTATCTGGTGTGTAGCTTGTGTGGGGGGTGGAAGGGAACATGTGACAAGTGTGTGGATCCACCAACATGTGAATGTTTTGTGTCATCCACAGATGTGCAGGAGGGTGCTGGGCCATCTGGCCAGTCCACATCATCCCCCAGACATCAGTCCGAGTCAGACCTCCTGGCAAGCCAGGACTCATCAGTGGAGGGGAGTGGCCACACCTCTCCTCAGGAGGTGGTTGAGGAGGAGGTGACAAGTGGCAATGAGGTTAGGCTCCATTTGGAGGAGTCTTCCTCTTTGGCTGGGACAAGTCAACCCACCATCAGGGGTAGCCCCTCCCGCTCCTCCCCCAACAGGGCTTCCCCCCAAGGGTCTCCCCTTCTCCCCGGCCCCAAGCCTCTTCTGGACACAGGAAGGCGACCAAGAAGACAAGGGGTGTGGCTGACCTTCTTCCTGAGCACCTGAGGAGGGACCAGGCCCGCCAGACCCGCCATCTGGGTGAGGTTGCCATGAGTATCGACAACATGGCACACAGCATGGCCACCCTGAAGGAAGCTGTGCAGGATGTGGGCTCAAATTCAGCAGCTGTGGTCACCTGCTTGGTTGATCTGCAGGCCACCACAGCAGGCCTGGGTGAAGAAGTCCACGCCCTGACAGAGGCTGTCAGGGACAACACCGCAGCCATTCAGGCGGGGGTGAGGCTGCAGGAGGACACAAATGTGGTCCTCACCCACATCACCCTGGCGTTGGAGGGCAGGCCGCCAGGCGTGGAGAGACCAGGGGATGCTCCTCCTCCTGATTCCCCCCCATGAGTCTCCCATGAGGAGCCGGGGCCGCGGCAGGCGTGGGGCACGTCAGCGCCGGAGATTTTTTAATTTTTTTTGGTTGTATACTCAGGTTATGAGTTTTTTGTTTTATTTTGGCCCAGGCACATGGTCAGTAGTGCAGGCTACAGTGTGACTGGTGTTTGAATGTGGGGGTGACATTCCTGCCGGAAAAGGGGTGTCACCCTTGGTCATCGGGGAGAAGTGATCCCCAGGATCAGGGAGAAGTGATCCCCAGGTCAGTGTGAATGTGGTATGAATGGACAGCAACATAATTGGAGCCTTGCCGTGGCGTTGCTGCTCCCAAGTCCTGCATGGTGGACTTGGGCTAATCCAATTTGATGTGGATGTGGGGTGTGTGTGCTAGGGACCACAGTGGTGTGCATGCGTGCATTCTCCTTGTGCCATGATGAATGTGTGTGTTTAACGTGCAAAGATGCCTACTGTGAGGCATCTCCTGACTGCTCTTCCCTCAGCAGACGGGGTAGCCTCGGTTAGGGGGGAATGTCTGGTTCGGGGGTCAGGTCATCACGTATGTCAATCTCCAGGCCCTTTCTCATGGCGTAGTTGTGCAGCATGCAACATGCACCGATGATCTGGTACACAAAGTTTGGGGAATACAACAGGGTCCCCCCGGACTTATCCAGGCATCGGAAACGGGACTTCAGGAGGCCAAAGGTGCGTTCCACCACTGCACGGGTACGTATGTGGGCAGCATTGTATCTTCTCTCTCCTGGGGTTTCAGGATTCCGGAATGGAGTCATGAGATGGGGCCCAAGTGCATATGCAGAGTCACCTGGAAGGGAAAAGACAGGAGGATGTTAGTCATGCATGTGCCCCTCATGATGTCTGCATCATGGGGGGTGGACAGTCATGCCTGACACCCATGTCACTCACCAACCAGCCAGCTGTCCCCATACAGGTTCTGTTCGAATTCCATTGGGATGGGGCTTTGACGGAATATGTAGCTGTCGTTGCTGGACCCTGGGTGTTTGGCACGGACGTGCCATATGAGGCATTGGGCATCGGCTATCACCTGTACGTTGATGGAATGCCAATGCTTCCGATTGCGATATATGTGCTCTGTGTCACGGGGGGTCCATAGTGCCACATGTGTGCAATCAATGGCCCCCACGGTGCGTGGGAATCTGGCAATTCTGTAGAAATCAGGCATTGCCTTCACCCACAGATGCTCCTGGGTGGGTCTGATGATTTGGTTGGCCATGCGTCTGAGGATTGCGGGGACAACCTGGTGCACACATCTGCTAATGGAGGATTGTGCCATCCCAGACACTACTCCACTTGTACGCTTGAACGAGCCACTGGCAAGGAAATGGAGTGTTGCTAGTACCTTCACCAGTGGCTCCACTGCTTGTGAGCGTTGTGTCTGGCTGATGATGTCATGTTTCAGGGTTGTGGCTATTTCCAGGATGGCATCAGGGCTGAATCTGAAGATGCGATACACCTCCGATTCCCCCATGCCAAAGACGTTTAGGCGCGGTCGGTATATCCGCTCCCGTGCCCTCCTCCTATGCGCCTGCGAAGCCAGTAGTATAGCTATGACCATGGATGCCCCTGGCATGTTGGCATACATATTGTTGTCCTGCAAGTGTGGATGCTCAGCTCGTCCCTAACGGTGCTGCTGAAGCTGACCTGCACACGTCTGGTGCAAAGTTACCCTTGCTTTTATGAGGGGTAATTTTAGGCCGGACGTATAACTTAGGCGCGGCACGCATAGCCCACGTCGGGCGCACGTACGTTCGTGGATCGCCGTATCTCCCTCATTTGCATATTTGAATAGGAAATCAATGGTGCGTCCAGCGTATATATGCGCCGGCGCAGAAAATTTACGTCGGTCAGCAAAAGCCTATTTTCAGGCGTATCTCGTTTTGTGGATACGGCGCATAGTTACAGTGGCGTATATATACACTTACGCCGCGCATCTCGAGATACGCCGGCGTAAGTGCTTTGTGGATCTGCCCCAAAATGTTTAGGAATTGGGGGGAACAAGGCTTCATGAAGCTTTGAAGCTGAAAACAGCTTAATTTGCATTTAAAGTTCAGGGGTCCCAAGGAAACCTACAAAGACATGGGCAGAGGTTTCTCAGGCCCAAACCCTAGGCTTCATTTACATGGGTGTACTAATCCATACGCACATTCTTGCACCTCACTGCATACCTATAGTGTCTGCATATTATCGCACCTCCGGGTTGCATTGAAGTGAGAAGGAGGCACTTAGAAAACAATTGTTTTCTATGTGTCCTAGCAGTGGCTGGTGATTGTTTTCAGTGAAAAAGGCCAGCATACCTTTTACCCAGGATTTACACATTTTCTTTCAACTGAATCCAGTTAGAAAAACCTGTGAATCCAGGATGAATGGTGTATAATTATTATTATTATTGTTATTATTATTATTATTAGAGAGGATTTATTTAGTGGGGGCAGACAGTACAGTTACAATACAAACGAATACAGGAGGGATCATAGGGCCCTGCTCATTAGAGCTTACAATCTAGAAGAGAGGGTCAAGTGAAACAAAAGATAAATAGAGTTGTTAGGTGTGGGTAGAATAGGCTTCTCTGAAGAGAAGGGTTTTCAGGGATCATCTGAAAGCTAATAGAGTAGGAGATAAGCGGACAGTTTAGGGTAAGTAAGTAGTTGTTGGTATTTTGAATTTCATTTGTTGTGTGAGTTGAAGCCAGTGGAGGGATTTGCAAAGAGGAATAGCAGACACAGAGCGAAAGGTGGATAAGTCTGGCAGAAGCATTCACAATGGGGGGATAGACTATGTAGAGGTAAGCCAATGAGTTTCAGTAGTCGAGGCGAGCAATAACCAGGGAGTAAATTAAGAGCTTTGTTGTGTAATTGGTAAGAAAGGGGCATAGTTTGGAGATGTTTCAGAGGTTGAGGCGGAAAGATTTGGACTACACCTAGAACGTTGGCCTGCGGGGATGGGTTTGTAGTTGTGCCATAAATTTTTACAGAGAGATCAGGGAAAGAGGCACATGGGAGAGGAAGAATTCTAAGTTTGGTTTTGGATAGATTGAGTTTGAGGAAGACTGATATAACTGTTAGTAAATTAGTGATACGTGAGGAGAGGGAGGGAGTGAGCTAAGGGATAGAGAAATTGATTTGGGTGTCGTCAGGGTAAAGGTGGGATTGGAAGCCATGGGAGGCTATCAGCTGACCTGGGTGGTGGTGTAGATTGAAAATAGGAGAGGTCCAAGAACAGAACTTTGGGGGACACCAACAGAGAAAGGAAGAGGAGGAAGTAGAGTAGTAAGTAATGCTAAAGGTGCGGTTGGATAAGTAGGAAGAGAACCAGCGAAGAGTACAGTCAGGGAGACCAAAGGCGTGGATGTTTTTTTTTGGGGAGGGGGTGGTCAATCGTATCAAAAGCAGCTGAGAGGTCCAGGAGTAGGAGTACAGAATAGTGTCCATTGGTTTTGGCCATTAGTAGTTAGTTTGTTAGCTTTAGGAGAGCAGTTTCTGTGGAGTGTGGAGAACGAAATCCAAACTGAAGGGGGTCAAGAAGGCTATTATCAGCAAGGTGTTTGCTCGGTCGGTTGTAGACCAGACGTTCAAGGAGTTTGGATAAAAATGGGAGATGGGGCATAGGTTGTTAAGATTGGATGGGTCCAGTGAGGGCTTTTTAAGTATGAGGCTGACAAGTGCATGTTTTAGAGAGTTGGGGAAGATGGCAGAAGAGAGAGAGATTGAAGGTGTGGGTTAGAGAGTGTAGAATAGAGCCAGAGGGTGAACGTCACATTTGCGATGGAACAGTATCCAGAGGGAAGGTGGTAAGATGTACATTAGCAAGTAGTTTAGCAACCTTGTCTATAGTGGTGGGGTTGAAAGAGGGAAGTAATGATTGTACCTGTGGGCATGAAATGTAAAGCGTGGAGGGTATCTGGACAGTTGAGATCTCCTTGCAAATTGTATCAATCTTCTGTTTGAAGTGATTAGCTATCTCCTGGGCAGTGAGTTGGTGGAGGCAGTGTAGGACGAGGTAGAGATTAGAAGGTATGAGTTGACGGGATGATAATTTGTTAATGAGAGTGATAAAATTGGTCTGCTTGGCAGACCATAGAGCCTGATGAAGAGGCACGCATGCCTCGAACGCGTGCACCGCTCCGTGACCTGATCCGGAAGTGACGCTCCGCCGCTTGCGCTCCACGGCTGCGTTCCATCACGCTGTCCCACAGCGTCTCTGCATCTCCCTGCTCCACCAGCGCTGGACGACCATCCAGGGATCCCCACAGACGCTGTAGCCTGCACCAGCTAACGGATCGCCCACCGTGTCTCTCTGCACAGTGAGTGTAGAGCATGTGCTGACCCAGTGACTTTAACACCAGCAGGAGTTCACATACCCCGGAAGCCAGCCACGGATGAAATCATATTCTGACATGCCTGTACCCCCTGCAGTCTTGTGAGTAGTACCCTCATAAGAATTGATGTCTGTGTTGTTGTTTTAATAAATCCTATACTACGCTTAGAGGGCGCCGCTTTTTGTTCCCTTGTTTTGGCAGTAAGGAGGCTGGAATTGTATTTTTGGAGGGCAGATTATATTGGTTGAAATCTTTTCTTATGCCTTGTACACACGATAGGAATTTCTAATGGACTAAAATCTGGTGGAATTTTTCGTCAGAATTCCGATCAAGCTGTCTTCCATCAGTCTTGCATACACACTGTCAGACAAAATTCCGACCGTACAAAACGTGGTGTCGTAAAACACTATGACGAGCCGAGAAAAATGAAGTTCAGTGCTTCGACTTGATTCTGAGAATGCGTAGGAATTTTCTCCAATGGTGTTCCACACAGACGATCGGAATTTCCCATAGGATTTTATTCCATCAGAAAAATGTAAAACTCTGATGGAAAAAAATTCTATGAGCTCACACACGATAGGAATTTCTGATGAAAAAATTCCATCAGACTGTTTTCATCAGAAATTCCTATCGTGTGTACAAGACATTAGTCTTACACCACAGGCACTCATGAGCATGACTATGTTTTTTCAGACTTCTAGAATCATCTGTTTGCCAGTGTACGTATCTTATGTGGACACATTTTTTTGTAATTCCTTAATTTTCCAAAGAAATTTGCATTTAACAGCCAAAGTATGCAATAGTAACAAATAATATAATCAAGTACCAAAAAAGGGTTACACAGTCAGAGTTATGTAACAACAAGCCCAGCGCTTCACAGTATGTGTGGTCATGAAAAAATATTGCGGTTTTGAAGATAGTTGTCAGCGTGTAGAGCTGGGGAGACACACAAGCAATTACAGGGAAGACACAAAACATAGATTCATAAATGCAAAACAGTATAATAAAATCAAATAAAACTTTTACAGTATATCGGGAGACATCCTGATGCCCTGCTTAGCTCAGAAATAGGACAATGAGGTGAGAGTGATGTAAGCAAGGTTACGCACCATATCTGAATAATATAGCCCATTTAAGTAACCCTTCTGTACTGTTTTCAAATACCCATCAACATTTAGAGTGGTTTCACACTCACAGTAACCAGGTGTCGGCGGTAAAGCACCACTATTATTAGCGGCGATGTACCGTCGTATTTGCAGCGCTTTTTGGATGCTAGCGGGCGCTTTTAACCCCCGCTAGCAGCTGAAAAAGGGTTCAAATCACCCCCGAAAGAGCCGCTACAGCGCCCCAGTGTGAAAGCACTCAGGCTTTCACACTGGGATTGCAGCTGAGGCTTTTTTCAGACACTTTACAGGCGCTATTTTTAGCGCTAAAGCGTCTGAAAAATTCCTCGAGTGTGAAAGGGGTCTTGGGCTACTTTCACACTGAGGTGCTTTGCAGGCACTATAGAGCTTAAAATAGCACCTGCAAAGTGCCTTGAAAGAGCTGCTCCTTTGACTCCAATGTGAAAGCCCAAGGGCTTTCACACTGGAGCAGTGCGCTGGCAGTACGGTAAAAAAAAGTCCTGCTAGCAGCATCTTTGAGGCGCTGTAGAAGCGATGATCACACCGCTCCTAAAGTGCCCCTCCCCTTTGAAATCAATGGGCAGCACCACCAAAGCACCTGCAAAGTGCCTCAGCAGCGGTGCTTTGCGGGCGCTTTTAACCCTTTATTCGCCTGCTAGCAGTCAGCTACTCCCAGTCAGTCCACTCCCCCTACAGTTAGAGACACCTCCCAGGGAACACTTAACCCCTTGATCGCCCCTAGTGTTAACCCCTTCCCTGCCAGTGACATTTATACAGTAATTGGTGGCTATTTTTAGCTTTGATCGCTGTAAAAATGGTCCCAAAAAAGTGTCAGAAGTGTCCGCTCTGTCTGCCACAATGTCGCAGTCCCACTAAAAATGATCACTGATCACTGCCATTACTAGTAAAAAAAAAAATTATCATAAAAATGCCATAAATATATTCCTTATGTTGTAAATGGTATACATTTTGCGCAAACCAATCAATATACACTAATTGAGAATTGTTTTACCAAAAATATGTAGAAGAATACATATTGTCCTAAACTGATGAATACATTTTTTAAGGATATTTATTATAGCAAAAAGTTAAAAGTACATTTTTTTTTAAAACATTGTTGATCTTTTTTAGTTTTTAGCGCAAAAAATAAAAACCACAGAGGTGATCAATTACCACCAAAATAAAGCTCTATTTGTGGGAAAAGAAGGACATAAATTTTGTTTGTGTACAAAGTCGCATTACCGCACAATTGTCAGTTATCGCAAAAAATGACCTGGTCATTAAGGGGGGTAAATCCTGTAGTGGTTAAGTGGAATAAACTTCAGCTTTAAGTCTTTTGTCTCAGTAAAAAGGTCTCTTTATCTTTTCCTATTTTGTCATTGTCACAAACTAACAAGTTAATCAATTTCCACTTGAACTCTACAACTCCAGACAATTTATAACAAATATGTTGCCTTATTATCAAGCTAGTTATTTTCTAGTGCAGGTGCAAAAATAAATAAAAAATGAAAGCCTACACCTAATGGATTGCTTCAATTATTACTACTTGCTCTTGTTGTTATAATGTTATTGTTTCCCAGCTACTACATTATGTATGCATGTATAGCGGTTTGGGCTCAATTCTCTAATAGAGATCACATGCCATATTTGGGTCATGTATTCAAATATCACATGCAATATTGAAAAGCTTAATTTACTATAGGTCTATGTGGTATTTACCCCAAAATAGGAAACAATTCATAAATACTGCATACACCTAGTTAAAAATCAATTCACTAACAAAATTGTCACAATCTAGCCATGTGCTATTTAATGAATATTAGCAAGTTATTAAGGAGCCAGCACCTTCCGGCATCCTTAAAGTCGAAGTAAACCCATCCAATAAACAGTTTAATTTTCGGCATCCGAGTTGCCAGCCCTTTTTGATTCAATTATCGTATTTGTGGGGCCTGAACGTCCTGGCTGGAGCACTGTATCACAGCTTGTGGACTTCTATATTGGCAGTGGAGCTGGGGTAACATTTTGTTTCTCTTAAACAAAGGCAAAGATGGCAGCTTCCTTGGCTAAAAATGATAGGGCAGAGCAGCCCATGCAAGGTATGGACGACGGAACAGCCGTCGTATTTTACGTTGTTTGCGTAAGCGTACGTGAATGGGGCTGGGCGTAGGTTACGTTCACGTCGAAAGCATTGAGCCGACGTCGTTACGTAGGGAGTATTTGCGATGTGATTCTGAGCATGCGCGCGCATGCGCCGTAGCAAACGGCCCTCATTTACATGGGGTCACGGTTAATTTAAATGTAGCGCGCCCACTACATGCCTACTTTGAATTAGGCAGGGTTACGCCGGCCCATTTTCGCTACGCCGACGTAACTTATGGAGCAAGTGCTTTGTGAATACTGGCCGTGCCTCACTATGTTACGTCGGCGTAGTGCAAATAGGATGCGCTACGCCGACCTAAAGATGTGCCCTCCTACGTGAATCTGGCTATAAGTTTTTCCAAAACAGGGTTAACTGCAGCTAAAATTCTTGAAAGTGCTTTAAGAGAAATTGTTTTAGTATTGATTGGGAAGCTCTTCACACCAGGTGTTGTGGGACTGAATGGGGCAGCTATTCCATTCCGATCCCGGTGACAGAAATGTCACCGGGATCGGTACATTAGCACTGCCTGCAACGCAAACCAGCGGAAATAGATGATTCACGCTGTAACAAAATAATTCAAAGGACATAGAATCTATTTTTTTTGTTCAATAAGTTTTTATTGAGAAAATAAACATGGAGGACAGAGAAATGAAAGTGAAGTACATTGCAGCTCGATACATTGCATTGGAATACCAGGTATTA
Organism: Rana temporaria; assembly: GCF_905171775.1. Classification (NCBI taxonomy): domain Eukaryota; kingdom Metazoa; phylum Chordata; class Amphibia; order Anura; family Ranidae; genus Rana; species Rana temporaria. The sequence continues at coordinate 327,237,880 of NC_053489.1, forward strand.
TATAGACAACATTGTCATTCAGTACATAGCATTTACTACTCTACCCAACCGGTGAATCAAGGAGAACAGTCGAATACCGTGATGAACCGATAGATGGGCATAGCCACTGTTCCATGAGGACCAATATGACTACTTAAGTCCCATTATATCAACGCATCAGAGCAGCAAAAGGGTACAGGACAGAGAGAAAAGATAGGAAAATAGCAAAGAGTAGAACAGAAAAAGGCAGAGAGGGGAGGGGGGGAGGGGGTAACCAGCAACAGCAGGACGTTATCCATATACAGATATATATGTATAAAACCTTATAAGACATACATTATTTAGGATTGAGCTAAGATATCGGCATAAGATGCAGTGAATTTTAATGCAAACCAGCAGGACCATATCTTCCGGGCCAAATCAGCTTTATTTCTTAATGTTAATGTTGCATTTTCCATATAGTAGATGTGGTCTACTTCCAGGAACCATTGACGTAAGGAGGGGATTTTTGGTTGTTTCCAAAATCTAGGGATAAGGGCCTTGGCCGCATTGAGTAAATGGGGGGTAATAGATTTTGAATATGCTCCTGCTGGTTCATTAGTACAGTGAAATAGCACCACCCATGGATCTTCAAGTACCCTGGAACCCTGGATCCATTCAATCCAAAACAACACGTAAGACCAAAATGGTTTAATCAGTGGGCAGGACCACCAAATATGGGCGTGTGATCCTTTTTCTCCACAACCCCTCCAGCAGCGGTCAGAGATTGAAGGAAACGTTTTGTGAAGGACTTCCGGTGTGTAGTGCCACCGCATCAGCAATTTGTAGTTGACTTCCGCTGTTTTTGAAGAAATGGCAGAGACGTGGGATAGTTGAAATAGTGTCGATCGTTGTGATTCAGGTATTTGGCTTTGAAGATCTCGTTCCCATTTAGCCAGGAACGCATTTGAGGCAGCAGGTGGCATTTTCAACAATATTTGGTAAAAGTCAGAGACAGGCCTTTCAGGGGGGAGCTTGCCCTCAAACAGTAATTCAACGGCAGTCAATTCCGAGTCCGACCGAAGTGGTTGGGGAAGAGATCGCACAAATTGGGTAAGCTGATGGTATTTCCATTGGTCCAGAAAAGAGATTGGTGACGGTTTGAATAGATCTGACATTGGCAAGATCCCTCCGTCAGAGAGTACATGATGAAGAAGTAAAGGTGTCTTGGAGAAACGATTCCCAAAACTGTGATCGATGTTCCCAGGAGGGAAATAGTCATGACCCAAAATGTGCATCAACGGTGAGTTGTAGGGCCACTTCTGAACTCTACATAAAGAGTCCCAGATTGCCAACGAGGACTTAGAAAGAGGGGATACATTCGGGGTCAAATTGCGGAATTTGGGGGGTATCCAAATCTGAGGAAACAGGTCATTACCATTCATGTCTACTTCCAATTGGACCCACAGTTTCGTATCAGCATGGTATTTCAAATCCGTCAACCTTGTCAAAACAATTGCATAAAAATACTTCCTAAAGTCTGGAAGCGCAAGGCCCCCATCTCGTTTTGGTTTAATCAACCAGTTTTAAGCAATCCTGGGGCGCTTGCGTTTCCACACATATCTACGGATCAAGGATTGTACAATCTTAAAGAACCCCAGGGGGATCCCATATGGGATCATTTGGAAAAGGAAGAGCAGTCTGGGCAATACGTTCATCTTGACAATGCTAATGCGTCCCAACCAAGAATGAGCCATCTGAGTCCACTTCTGTAGGTCTGACTTAATTGTATTTAGAAGGGGTATATAATTATTGCGGAACAGGGAATCAATGTTAGGGGTCAGGAAAATACCCAGATATTTTAAGGAGTGGGATTGCCATGCAAAAGGGAATAAAGGTTTCAGTTGAGATACAAGCTTGCGGGGGATAGATATATTTAAAATTTCTGACTTGGATATATTAATTTTAAAGTTAGAGAGAAAGCAGAATTCAGAAAAAGCCGACATTAGGGTGGGTAAAGTAGTCAGGGGCTGTTGGACGTAAAAGAGGATATCGTCCGCGTATGCCGCGTATTTATGTTCTGAGTTACTGACTTTAATACCATGGACATTGGGATCACGCCTAATTGTAGCTAAAAAGGGCTCCAGGGAAAGGGCAAAAAGTATCGGTGAGAGGGGACAGCCCTGTCTAGTTCCATTATGTAGAAAAAAGGGTTCGCTCAGGGTACCATTGATCCGCAATTGAGCCGACGGGGTGCTATATAGTGCTGAAATTCTTGATAACATCTTCGGGCCTAGGCCCAGATGTTCCAGCGTAGTCATCAGGTACTCCCAGTCCACCCTGTCAAACGCTTTTTCAGCATCTGTCGATAACAGGAGGGTGGGCTGGGAGCACCGTCTTACATAGGCAATCAGAGATAGCGTCCTGAGCGAATTGTCCCTGGCCTCCCTGCCTGGAATAAATCCTGTCTGGTCCCTGGACACCCACTGGGGCAGAAATGGTAGTAGTCTTAATGCTATGGCTTTGGCATACAGTTTGGCGTCCAAGTTCAATAAAGAAATAGGACGATAATTACTGCAAATGCTGGGGTCCCTGCCCGGTTTAGACATAGAATCTATTTGTCATGTACAACATTGTAACTCACTGTAATTCATCTTGAAACTCAAGTCTTAAAAAGTCTGGAAACTGCCTATAGCATCCATTTAGATTCCAGATCCAACATTTATAGACTAGGGTAGGTTAGAAAGTAAAAACAGAAGTTGGTTGTATAGTGAACAGAGACTTAAAGGATGTTCATCTATATGTTTGTGTTACTAATTGTAATTGAATTTTTGTGGAGCAGCCCTGTAGCTGTAAGACCAATTATAGGTGATATACTGTATGAGCAGTATTAGTAATGATTTTGTTTTTCCTAAATTAGCTTGTCCATCTGGAACCTACAAACCTGAGGGTTCACCTGGAGGAGTGAGCACCTGCATTTCGTGTCCTGATCCAAATCACTCATCACCACCTGGAAGCACATCAGTGGAGGATTGTGTATGTAAAGAAGGATATGAACAAGATGGCCCCACTTGCAAAGGTATGAATTATTTTCCTTTTTTAAAATGTGCTCTTAACATTTTACTAGTAACAAATTATAGAGAATACACGCAGCTTTGCATCTTTACTAGCTCTTAATTAACTGATATTGGCAGCACAAACTTCTCCTTTGTCCACTTTGTACATCAGCCTCACGGTTGGGTAGCACGAGTCAAACGCATCTATATGCTTTATTATCTAAATACCAGGATTTATTGTTGAAGTCAGCTTGTAACGTGCATTAGCTACTGATGCTCTTTTTTATTTTAAAATACATCTATTGGGCAGAGAAAAAGATGAAGCCTGAGACAAGTTATTATAGCTTATCTTTTGCCCTTTGTTTTCTTAGATTATTTTTGTCTGTGATCTCATTGGGAGATTTTCTGTGACTAGTGACTTCTGCACTAGAAATGAAGGGTAAGGTCATTACAGGGCACATACAGACAGGACTAAAAAACATTGTCAAGTTCTAACCTCCATAGCAGGGGCCAAGAGGGCAATTAAAACACGGTAAAAGCTGACGGAAACTCTGATGCCCTTACACACGGGGAATTTCCGATGGCCTAAAATCCGATGGAATTTTTTGTCGGAATTCCGTTCAAGCTGTCTTGCATACACACTGTCAGACTAAGTTCCGACCGTCCAAAACGCGGTGACGTAAAACACTATGACAAGCGAGAAAAATGAAGTTCAATGCTTCCGAGCATTCGTAGACTTGATTCTGAGCTTGCGTGGATTTTTTCTCCGTTGGAGTTGCACACAGACGATAGGAATTTACTATTGTTTTTTTTTCCATCAGAAAAAAATAATACATGTTCTATTTATAAACACAGATGAAAACAAGTCCAATGGGGCCAACACATGATCGGAATTTCCGATGAAAAAAGTCCATCTGACTTTTTCATCGGAAATTCTGATCGTGTGCATAACCCTTCGCTACTCTACAAAATGTAAAAAAAAAAAAAGATTTGGCTTGAAATTGGGCGTTGATTCCTCCCTGCAGTCTCCACAGCCCCCCTCCCCCCCATATTGTTACCTTTTTTTGATGCCACATCCCCTTTTCATGCTGACTTAGGTACATACTGGCAAGAGAGAATCTATGAGTAACCATGGTCTTGACTTTGGAAAACCACGTTGTTGGGGTCAGGGCTCTACATTGCACCAGCTTCAATTATAAAAAAAAATGTTTAAGTTATTCTATCTTAAAGTGGACCTGCAACTCCCTCCTCCTCCATATCAACAAAACATTTAATTATTTAAGATCGCAAAATAAACAGCTAAGTTTAATTTCTTGTCTTTGTGCTTTCTTGGTTGCCACACACTAATGCTCCTTCTCTCATTTGTGCCGCCATTTTGACTTTTCACGTCATCGATGGTTGGCTTTTTCCTTGTTCTCTGTGCCAGCCCATCGATGATGTCAGCACCAGGTCTTGCACTTGCACTGTGCTAGCTCTGCAGCTGTTTCTTATTGTTTGTAAGTTGCCATGGTTAAAGTGTTACTAAACCCACAACAGTAAAATCAGTCTGTATGTGCAGTAAAGCATGCTTGTTATACTCAAGGTGGAACCTAAGGGGTTAATACTGTACATTTTGTAAAAAGTATGTTTGATTCTGTCTTCTGTGATCCTTCCCATTCTTCCACAGTCCCCAATTCATCTCTTGATAGTATAGAGCATTGGGGGCACTCTGCACATGCTCAGTTTGGTGTGTATTGCTAGAAAGGTTTTGTTATGATTGTTTTTTTGGGAGAGTACTTGTGATCGGCATAGGGCTAATTAGCACTGCCCAGACAGTGTATCATGGGTCCTGCAGCCTCACAGGACAGTCAGAGGAGAATGAAAACTCCTTCTATAAGCTTTAACCAGACACTGTTATGCCAGGTACACATGATCAGAAATTCCCACAAGAAAACCGTGGATTTTTTTCCCACTGAATTTAGGCTCAAACTTGTGTTGCATACACACGGTCACGCAAAATTCTGACCGCCAAGAACGTGGTGATGTACAACACTACAACGAGCCGAGAAAAATTAAGTTCAATTATTCCGAGCATGCGTCAAATTGATTCCGAGCATGCGTGTTTTTTTTGCACGTCGGAATTGCATACAGTTGATCGGAATTTCCGACAAGAACTTTTCCCGTCTGAAAATTTGAGAACCGGCTCTCAAATTTTTGCTGTCGGAAATTCCGACAGAAAAGTCTGATGGGGCCTACACATGGTCGGAATTTCCGACCAAAAGCTCACATCAAACTTTTCCTGTCGGATATTCCGACCGTGTGTACACGGCATTAGAAGTCACAAGACTGCTATGTACTGTTGATGAGAAAGGTATTTAGCAGTGTATACAGTGGGGATCGAAAGTGTGGGCACCCCAGGTAAAAATTTGTATTAATGTGCATAACAAAGCCAAGGAAAGATGGAAAAATCTCCAAAAGGCATCAAATTACAGATTAGATATTCTTATAATTTGTTAAAAAAAGTTAGATTTTATTTCCATCATTTACACTTTCAAAATTACAGAAAACAAAAAAACAACGTCTGCAAAGGTTTGGGCACCCTGCAGAGTTAATATCTTGTACTGCCCCCTTTGGCAAGTATCACAGCTTATAAACGCTTTTTGCAGCCATCCAAGAGTCTTTCAATTATTGTTTGAGGTATTTTTGCCCATTCTTCCTTACAAAAGTGTTCTAGTTCTTTGAGATCTCTGGGCTGTCTGTTACGCACTGCTCTTTTAATGTCTATCCATAGATTTTCAATTATGTTGAGGTCAGGTGATTGTGAAGGTCATGGTAAAACCTTCAGTTTACGCCTCTTGATGTAATCCCCCGTAGATTTTGAGGTGTGTTTAGGATCATTATCCATTTGTAGAAGCCATCCTCTCTTTAACTTCAGCTTTTACACAAATGGCATCAAGTTACCATCCAAAATTTTCTGAAATTTTATTGAATCCATTTTTCCTTCTACTCGTGAAATGTTCCCTGTGCCACTGGCTGCAATACAACCCCAAAGCATGATTGATCCACCCCCATGCTTAACAGTTGGACAGAGGTTCTTTTCATTAAATTCTGTGCCCTTTCTTCTCCAAACGTACCTTTGCTCATTCCGGCCAAAAGTTCTATTTTAACCTCATCGGTCCACAGAACTTGTTTCCAAAATGCATCAGGCTTGTCTATACAGTGGGTGACCGCGATATTGTGTCAATATCGCTCCCTTTCTCGGCAAAATTGACCACCTACGAGCCCCATCGCGGGAGCCAGCGCAGAGCTGGCTTGCCGCGATGGAGACAAAGCCGTCATAGAAGCGACGGGATATCCGACTTGGATTCCCGCCAATTCTACACGTGTGCGGCGCTTGTTATGAATCCTGAGGGGGAAGTCCCCGCCGGATTTTAAATAAAAATCCGGCATGGGTTCCCCCCTCAGGAGCATACTGGGCCCTTAGGTCTGGTATGGGTTGTAAGGAGACCCCCCCTACGCCGAAAAAATGGCGTAGGGGGTCCCCCTACAATCCATACCAGACCCGTATCCAAAGCACGCTACCCGGCCGGCCAGGAAAGGAGTGGGGACGAGCGAGCGCCCCCCCCTCCTGAGCCGTACCAGGCTGCATGCCCTCAACATGGGAGGGTTGGGTGCTCTGGGGCAGGGGGGCGCACTGCGGGGCCCCCCCACCCCAGAGCACCCTGTCCCCATGTTGATGAGGACAGGGCCCTTTCCCGACAACCCTGGCCGTTGGTTGTCGGGGTATGCGGGCGGGAGGCTTATCGGAATCTGGGAGCCCCCTTTAATAAGGTGGCCCCCAGATACCGGCCCCCACCCTAAGTGAATGGGTATGGGGTACATCGTACCCCTACCCATTCACCTGGAGGAAAAATGTTAAAGTTAATAAACACGACACAAGGGTTTTTAAAATAATTTATTAGTCTGCTCCGGAGGCACCCCCTGTCTTCTTTAGCTCTTTTCACCGGGGGGGCTTCTTCTTTGACGTCTTCGGGTGGTGGCCGCTCTTCTTCGCCGCCGTCTGGTTCTCTTCCACCGCTGGGGGGGTCGCTTTTATAAAAGCGCCCACCCCCCGGCGGGTTTCCTCCGACGTCTTCGGCGGGGGGCTTCTTCTTCCGCTATCCGGGGGGGTCTTCTCCGCTATCCGGGGGGTCTTCTCCACTCTCCGGGGGGTCTTCTTTTATGTTCGCCGATCTCCGCTGTTGACTCGGCCCGGTTCTTCCTCCCGCTGTCCGGTGCCTTCTCCTTCAGGGCTGAACATCTTCTTCTTCTTCTGTGCTGTGACGTCTTCTTCTTCTGTGCTGTGACGTCTTCTTCTCTTCTCCCGATGTTGACACGTCGCCTCTTCTCGCTGCAATGACAGGTGCGCGGCTTGCATCTGACTTATATAGGCCTCACAGTCCCATCATGCTCCGGTACCTACCCACGTGGGTAGGTATCACATGGGTAGGTACAGAGCATGATGGGACTGTGAGGCCTATATAAGTCAGATGCAAGCGGCGCACCTGTCATTGCAGCGAGAAGAGGCGACGTGTCAACATCGGGAGAAGAGAAGAAGACGTCACAGCACAGAAGAAGAAGACGTCACAGCACAGAAGAAGAAGAAGACGTTCAGCCCTGAAGGAGAAGGCACCGAACAGCGGGAGGAAGAACCGGGGTGCGCCGAGTCAACAGCGGAGAGCGGCGAACATATAAGAAGACCCCCCGGAGAGTGGAGAAGACCCCCCGGATAGCGGAGAAGACCCCCCCAGATAGCGGAAGAAGAAGCCCCCCGCTGAAGACGTCGGAGGAAACCCGCCGGGGGGGTGGGCGCTTTTATAAAAGCGACCCCCCCGGCAGTGGAAGAGAACCAGACGGCGGCGAAGAAGAGCGGCCCCCACCCGAAGACGTCAAAGAAGAAGCCCCCCCTGGTGAAAAGAGCTAAAGAAGACAGGGGGTGCCTCCGGAGCAGACTAATAAATTATTTTAAAAACCCTTGTGTCGTGTTTATTAACTTTAACATTTTTCCTCCAGGTGAATGGGTAGGGGTACGATGTACCCCATACCCATTCACTTAGGGTGGGGGTCCGGTATCTGGGGGCCCCCTTATTAAAGGGGGCTCCCAGATTCCGATAAGCCTCCCGCATACCCCGACAACCAACGGCCAGGGTTGTCGGGAAGGGGCCCTGTCCTCATCAACATGGGGACAGGGTGCTCTGGGGTGGGGGGGCCGCAGTGCGCCCCCCTGCCCCAGAGCACCCAACCCCCCATGTTGAGGGCATGCAGCCTGGTACGGCTCAGGAGGGGGGGCGCTCGCTCGTCCCCACTCCTTTCCTGGCCGACCGGGTAGCGTGCTTTGGATACGGGTCTGGTATGGATTGTAGGGGGACCCCCTACGCCGTTTTTTCGGCGTATGGGGATCTCCTTACAACCCATACCAGACCTAAGGGCGCGGTATGCTCCTGAGGGGGGAACCCATGCCGGATTTTTATTTAAAATCCGGCGGGGACTTCCCCCTCAGGATTCATAACAAACGCCGCACACGTGTAGAATTGGCGGGAATCCAAGTCGGATCTCCCGTCGCTTCTATGACGCGCTTGCTGGAATGTGCTTGTACTATTCCAGCGCGAGTGCGAGATGTCGGCACCCTGTCGCCGATTATCAGCGCGATGCCGTCGTGCTAAAAACACATTCTCGGCGGCAGGCACTGTATGTTCATTTGCAAAGTTCAAACGCTGATTTTTGTGGTGAGGACGTAGAAGAGGTTTTCTTCTGATGACTCTTCCATGAAGACCATATTTGTACAAGTATCTCTTTATAGTGGAATAGTGTACCACAACTCCAGTGTCTGCCAGATCTTTCTGGAGGGATCGTGCAGTCAAACGTGGGTTTTGAATTGCTTTTCTCACAATCCTGCAAGCTGTTGTGTCTGATATTTTTCTTGGTCTTCCAGATCTTGCTTTAACTTCCACTGTTCCTGATGACTACCATTTCTTAATTACATTCTGAACAGAGGATATTGACATCTGAAAACACTTGGCTATCTTCTTATAGCCTTCTCCAGCTTTGTGAGCGTCAACTATTTTCAGTTTCAGTTTTCTAGACAACTGCTTAGAAGAACCCATGGTGCTGATTGTTGGGGCAAGGTCAGATGAGTCTGGGCATTTAAAACCTTTGAGATTGACATCACCTGGTCTTCCCAGACGATGATTGAGAACAATCCATGACACTGGCAGGTCTCAGCTTTGCAAGGGGGGCAGTGCATGCTATAAATTCTGCAGGGTGCCCAAACTTTTGCAGACGCCATTTTTTTGTTTTCTGTAATTTTGAAAGTGTAAATGATGGAAATAAAATCTAACTCTTTTTGACATATTATAAGAATGATAATCTGTAATTTGATGCCTTTTGGAGATGTTTCCATCTTTCCTTGGCTTCATTATGCACATTAATACAAATTTTTACCTGCGGTGCCCAAACTTTCGATCCCCACTGTATTTACTAAACTATTTGCATTTCCATGTTCTGTGTACTGTGGAAGACCAGATATATGGAATGCAGGGGCCTAGGTTTGGTAACACTTTAACTTAAGCAGCATTTAAAGGCTGAAGTCACGACAACTTATAAACCTTGAATTTTTTCCCAGAATCTTTCGAGATTAACTTTAGCTGCAAAAAGCTGCAAGAGCTTCCCAGAAGGCACTAGTGACATAGCCTTCCCAGGAGGCAGTTGGGAGGTCAGGGCTATGTCACCAGTGCCCCAAGAGTGGTGGAAGTATAGAAGTTAATTCTGTAAGTTTATGGGAATTTTTTTTTTTTTTTTTTTACATAAAAGTGTACAGTTTTTATTGTTAGGCATGCAGAGTTGCATGCAACTGTGTTTCTATTGGTTTGGGTGGAAAGGATCAACTTTAGGAGTGAGTGAGGCTTACCCCAGTAGTGACAATGAAATACCATATATTTTCACAGTTGAAGGTTTATTATTTTACTGCACTGCAGGTCAGGTTCTGTAAGTTCAGGAAAAAAACATGTATCAGTAAGCCATGACCTAGAAACAATAAGATGGCACCTTCCTAGTAATAACATATACATATACATTTGTGCTTAACTGCAATATTGTTAAAAAATAAGAGATAATAAAAAGCAAAGATTAAAAGAAATGCTTTTTTTTTTTTTTTTCTATGCGTAACTATAAATCATACCAAGTATATCGCTGTGATGTTTTCCTCTATAAATTGTAGCTGCCTGCAAATCTTTCCCGCTGAGCAGTGACACATTTAATAACATAAAGGCATACAAGTTACACAAAGGTGGAATCTGAAAGTATTTTCTTCCAGTATATTAAACTTGTGCTAACACAAAGCAGATTACATTCTAGGTTAATAGGAATGCAAATCATTCTCCTATAACAATTGTTTTTGTATTCTAAACATCATTAGTTGTTCGCTGCCCTGAGTTGCTGCCCCCAGAGAATGGCTATTTCATACAGAACATCTGCAACAATCACTTTGATGCGGCTTGTGGAGTCCGATGCAAGACGGGGTTTGAATTAGTTGGAAGCGGTATTCGGCTTTGTCAACCAAATGGACTATGGTCTGGCTCAGACGCTACCTGCAGAGGTAAGATAGCAATGAATAAACTTTTGTTTTTCCAGTGGAGACACGGTAGCAAAATAACGAGCAATGAGTCACTTATAATGCAAGGCTGAACAAACAAATCTGGACTGGTATTCACCAAAAACTGGCATCCTTATCAAAAGACACTTCAGTTACTCTGCATGGGGGTCTGCCAAAGCATTTAGGCAGAGAGAAAAGTATGTGAATGCTGTCATTTAGCATTTTATCACAGGGAGAGGACAATGTAATCATATTTTAGACTTTAGATACATGTAGTTGAACTCCAAGCAGGTATAAAAGACAAAACACACAAATTGACATGTATATAATTACAGTATCTCACAAAAGTGAGTACACCCCTCACATTTTTGTAAATATTTTATTATATCTTTTCATGTGACAACACAGAAGTAATTACAATTTGCTACAATGTAAAGTAGTGAGTGTACAGCTTGTATACCAGTAAATTTGCTGTCCCCTCAAAATAACTCAACACACAGCCATTAATGTCTAAACCACTGGCAACAAAAGTGAGTACACCCCTAAGTGAAAATGTCCAAATTGGGCCCAAAGTGTCAATATTTTGTGTCGTCACCATTATTTTCCAGCACTTCCTTAACCCTCTTCGGCATGGGGTTCACCAGAGCTTTACAGGTTGCCACTTGAGTCCTCTTGCACTCCTCCATGACGACATCACAGAGCTGGTGGATGTTAAAGATCTTGCACTCCTCCACCTTCTGTTAGAGTGTGCCCCACAGATGCTCAATAGGGTTTAGGTCTGGAGACATGCTTGACAAGTCCATTATCTTTACCCTCAGCTTCTTTAGCAAGGCAGTGGTTGTCGTGGAGGTGTGCTTGGGATTGTTATCATGTTGGAATACTGCCCTGCGGCCCAGTCTCCGGAGGGGGGGGGGATTATGCTTTGCTTCAGTTTGTCACAGTACATGTTGGCATTCATGGTTCCCTTAATGAACTATATGTCCCCAGTGCCAGCAGCACTCTTGTAGCCCCAGACCATGACACTCCCACCACCATGCTTGACTGTAGGCAAGACACACTTGTCTTTGTACTCCTCACCTGGTTGCCGCCACACACGCTTGACACCATCTGAACCCATGAGAACAAGGAAAAAACTGAGTAGGTGTTAAGACCGCATCAGTGATGTAGGACTTTATGGTGTGTCGTGTCAGGGGTAGGTGAGCTAATGATTCAAGGTATAACGTTGTATAGAAAAATATCAAAATTTATTTTAAATACATAAAAAACAATTAGAATACAATGAATAAAATCATTGGTTGCCCTGTTACAGACGAGATGCAAATGATAATGAGATGAGTTAGATGCTAGTCGCCCTTATCTGAACCCAATACGTTTATCTTGGTCTCATCAGACATCAGGACATAGTTCTAGTAATCCATATCCTTAGTCTGCTTGTTTTCAGCAAACTGTTTGTGGGCTTTCTTGTGCATCATCTTTAGAAGAGGCTTCCTTCTGGGACGAAAACCATGCAGGCCAATTTGATGCAGTGTGCGGCGTATGGTCTGAGCACTGACAGGCTGACCCCCCACCCCTTCAACTTCTGCAGAAATTCTGGCAGCACGCATGCATCTATTTCCCAAAGACAAGCTCTGGATATGAGCATGTGCACTCAACCTCTTTGGTCGACCATGGCGAGGTCTGTTCTGAGTGGAACCTGTCCTGTTAAACTGCTGTATGGTCTTGGCCACTGTGCTGCAGCTCAATTTCAGGGTCTTGGCAATCTTCGTATAGCCTATGCCATCTTTATGTAGAGCAGCAATTATTTTTTTCAGATTCTCAGACAGTTATTTGCCATTAAGTTCCATGCTAAACTTCCAATGACAAGTATGGGAGAGTGAGAGCGATAACACCAAATTTAACACACCTGCTCCCCATTTACATCTGAGACCTTGTAACACTAATGAGTCACATGACACAGGGGAGGGAACATGGCTAATTGGGGTAATTTGGACATTTAGACAATAAATTGAGTTGCAGTTCAGTGAGTAAAATAAGTATTTGATCCGCTACCAACCAACAATAAATATGGCTCCCACAGATTGGCTACAGTATGTGCTCATGTTGTACACAGATTATTCCTGTCAATTTAAGAAAGTGCTCCTTACGAAAACTTGTTATGTGTATAAAAGACACCTGTCCACAGAATCTCTTTCTTCCATTCAAAGCTCACTGTCATGGGCAAGAACAAAGGGCTGTCAAAGAATGTCAGGGACAAGAGTGTAAACATGCACAAGGCTGGAATGGGCTACAGGATCATCAGTAAGAAGCTTGATGAGAAGGAGACAACTGTTGGAGCGATTATTTGCAAATGTAAGAAATACAATATAATCATCAATTGTCCTTGTTCTGGAGCTCCATGCAAGATTTTGGATGATCATGAGAAAAGTGAGGGATCAGCCCAGAACTACACGGGAGGAGCTTGTGAATGATCTCAAGACATTTCGGACCACAGTCACCAAACAAACCATTGGTAACACAATAAGTGGCCTTGGATTGAAATCCTGCAGTGCCTGCAAGGTCCTCCTCCTCAAGAAGGCACATGTACAGGCCCATCTGAAGATTGCCAATGAACATCTAAATGATACAAAGAAGGATTGGGAGAAAGTGCTGTTGTCATATGAGACCAAAACTGAGCTCTTTGGCATTAACTCAACCCACCGCGTTTGGTGGAAGAAAAATGCTGGGGGGGTCAATGGACGGGGCCATGTATTGTAAAATTTTGGATGAAAGAAACCGCTTTCTTAAGCCAGATCCAGAACACTGTAGATGGTTCATGGATTAGTCTTCCAGCATGACAATGACCAAAAAAAAGAATAAAATGCAAAGGCAACAAAGGAGTGTCTTAAAAAGAAGCATATTAAGGTCATGGATTTGCCTAGCCCGTCTCCAGAACTTAATCCTATAGAAAATGTATGGAAGGAGATGGAAATTTGAGTTGCCAAGCGACAGCCAAGAAACCTTAAAAGAGAGGTATGGGTTTATTTTTTTTCCCTATTCATACTTATCTAGGTGGATACGGCATTGGTCTGTACTGAAAACCGAGAGATCAGACACCGCAGATCGCTCGGTTTTCACAGCTCTGTGAGCAGAGAGCTTGTCAGTCACAGCTCTCTGCTCATCTCTCTCCACGCTCATTGGCGTGCTGAGCTGTGTAGGGGGCAGAGTGGGCTGTCTCAGGTTCTCAGCGGTTCACTGAGAGCCTGAGCGGGTTGTCAGTCCAGGCACCTGGTGAATCCAGATTTCCATTGTCGGGATGACGTGGTGCCTGGACTGATATCTGTGACATCAGCAGAGAGCTGACTACAGTCCGCTCTCTGCTGAAAACGGGTCACAGGAGTACAAAACAAACTTCACCTTTAACCACTTAAGGACCGCCTCCTACACATATACGTCGGCAGAATGGCACGGCTGGGCACAAGCACGTACAGGTACGTCCTCTTTAAGTGCCCAGCCGTGGGTCGCGGGCGCGCGCCCGCGACCCGGTCCGAAGCTCCGTGACCGCGGGACTCGCGGACCCGATCGCCGCTGGAGTCCCGCGATCAGTCCCCGGAGCTAAAGAACGGGGAGAGCTGTGTGTAAACACAGCTTCCCCATTCTTCACTGTGGCGCCATCATTGATCGTGTGTTCCCTTTTATAGGGAAACACAATCAATGACGTCACACCCCCCTACAGTTAGAAACACAAATGAGGTCACACTTAACCCCTTCAGTGCCCCCTTGTGGTTAACTCCTAAACTGCAATTGTCATTTTCACAGTAAACAATGCATTTTTAATGCATTTTTTGCTGTGAAAATGACAATGGTCCCAAAAATGTGTCAAAATTGTCCAAAGTGTCCGCCATAATGTCGCAGTCACGAAAAAAATCGCTGATCGCTGCCATTAGTAGTAAAAAAATAATAATATTAAAAATGCAATAAAACTATCCCCTATTTTGTAAACGCTTTAAATTTTGTGCAAACCAATCGATAAACGCTTATTGCAATTTTTTACCAAAAATAGGTAGAAGAATACGTATCGGCCTAAACTGAGGATTTTTTTTTATATATATATATATATATATTTTTGGGGGATATTTATTATAGCAAAAAGTAAAAAGTATTGAATTTTTTTCAAAATTGTCGCTCTATTTTTGTTTATAGCGCAAAAAATAAAAACCGCAGAGGTGATCAAATACCACCAAAAGAAAGCTCTATTTGTGGGAAAAAAAGGACGCCAATTTTGTTTGGGAGCCACGTCGCACGACCGCGCAATTGTCAGTTAAAGCGACGCAGTGCCAAATTGCAAAAACTGGCCAGGTCCTTTAGCTGCCTAAAGGTCCGGGTATTAAGTGGTTAAGCAATTAGAGAAGATCTGTAAAGAAGCATGGACCAAAATCCCTCCTGAGTCATGTGCAAACCTGGTAACCAACTACAAGAAACGTTTTACCTCTTGTGCTTGCCAACAATAGTTTCTCCACCAAGTACTAATTCATGTTTTGCTTGAGGATCAAATGCTTTTTTGGTTGCTATTTTAGTTGATATTCTGTCTCTATCATTTAATATACACTTATGATAAAAATTCTAGACCCTTAATTTCTTTGTAAGTGGGAAAATTTACAAAATCTGCAGGGGATCAATTTAATTATTTTCCCAACTCAAAATATATGTTAGACAAAAACACACTAGACTTTCCCTTTAAATAACAATAACAGAGCTATGGAGCTTGAATGAGATGGAGCGCATGAACAAAAGCCCAACATAGTATCAAATCTGCTAAAAAGGCTGAGCGAGGACTTAGGCTCTTTTTTCCGATATCTTTATTATATCTTGAAACATCTCTATAATATCTCTACAATGTGTTTGCCATAATATTTAGTATTAAAGATTGTAATTGCTCTACCTTTGCTCATTAAAAACCTTTGTTTGAGAAAAAAAAAAAAAAAAGATTGTAATTGCAAGCTACCGTCACTAAGCAAGGTTTACTCTACAAAAAACAAAACGAACAAAAACCAAACAACTGAACTTAGACTGTCAAACCTAATTTAGTATACTGTAAATATGTCATACACCATTTGGGTTACGTATTATATCCATTTGTAAACTGTCAGAACTTTTCCTATGTGCTATTCTTTTTTTCAAATGCTTTGTTTTGTAGTTACATTAAGGTGATTCACTTTGAACAGACTTTGCCCTGAAACTCTAGTGAGCATAATAGAAATATAATTATTGACAGAAAGGAATAATACGTTTGGTCATTCGGCTATAGTGTGCAGTAGCATTATTAATGCATGTTCACACTTCTTTGCTGTAAACAGAACAGAACGCAATCTGAATACTGCTACTGTTTCCACATCTGTATTCATTTACAGGAACAGAAAGAACTGATTGCTTTTCAAACATGTTATCTGAAAACAAATATGTACAATTTTTATTAATAATATGCCGTAAAGCTGTGTAGCTGTGAAATCACCCAGGTCTACCCACCATGACCACCTTTTAATTAAAGCTGAACACTGGACAAATGGCTAAATACACTGATTACGTACATATAAAGGAATTGTTCCACCTGCAAATAATTTGTATTTCTGTCGTTCCTGAGATTTACATAGCCCCCCACACAGCACGGGCAGGCAAACAACACCAGTTAACAATTTTAGACTGTCAGAGGAATGGCACCGTTGTTATTTCTTAACCTTCAGTTTGCTGATTGGACAGTGGAAGAGCAGCAGCAGATCAGTGAGAAGTAAGTACTTCTCACCTTGCAATATCTGCCTATTATGTTCTTCTGTGTCAGAAAATTTGCATACATAACGGCTAATTGGCTTCCAGTCTTGGCCCTGCCTTTACCTTTACCAGTCTGAGTGTTGCTATACAGAGACTGCAAGATGCTGATATCCAGTCAAATTCAGATACTTACATGAATGCATTTAAAAAAATACAAAACTACATTTAGTACAAAACACATTTATTAATTTATAATTCAATACATAACTGCATTAATTTGTGTCTTTTATATATACGGCTGCAGTTTCTTTTTATGGAAAATGTATTTATAGGTAAAGAGTAGTATGGAATACTCAACACCCTTCAAGAATAAATTACTTAAAATTAACTTAAGACTTTACTTGTAAATATCTGAGTAGGAATGCTTGCCATTTTGGGAGACAGTTTTAGATATAATCCATGGATAATTAGCTCTTGTATTTGACTTAAATGTCCTCCACAGCCATTGGTTTCATAGCTATATAGACTGAAAAGGAGACATGGCCATCAAGATCAATCACTAGAAAAGTGCCAAAACAATCAAAAATAGAATAAAAATGATATGCCATCTTTTTAAAGGATTATACCTTTGTATAATTATCCTTTAAAGCAGTGGTCCCCAACCTTTTTGGTGCCGAGGACCGGTTCTGTGGAAGAATATTTTCCAAGGTCCAGTAGGAGGAAGTTGTGTTGCGTTAGCGGTTCAATCATCCTGATACCATAATATCAGGACGATTGAAGCCCATTATTTATATTAATACAATATAAGCCCTGAGCTTGTTTCCCTGCAACTAGACAGTGTTATGGTGTCAGGATGACTGAAGCACATTATTTCTATTACATTGGAATATAAAATAAAATAGTTCAACTCACCATAATGCAGAATCAGTGGGAGCCCTGAGCTTGTTTTACTGCAACTAGGCGGTCCCATCTTGGGGTGATAGGAGACAGTGACACTCGAAGTGTGTTGCTTATGTCCAATCTACTCTGTAATCTCGTTTTGGTTGCTGTCACTGCAGAAAACCCAGCTTCACAAAGATAGGATGTTGGAAATGGCAGCAGGCTTTTCAGTGCTTTTGTGGCAATTGCAGGATATTCTGCCTTGACTTTAATACAGAATGTATGGAGGTTTGAAGTCACATCAAACAAACTTTTAAGGCCACCATCATTTGCGATGTCAAGCAGTTGATCCTCTTCTAGCACGGACAGAGTGGATTCACCTGGCTTATTCACAAATGGGTCATGGATTCGGCCTGTCACCAGATGTGGATTGTCAATGCTGCCGGCTGTCACCAGATGTGGATTGTCAATGCTGCGACCTGTCACCAGATGTGGATTGTCAATGCTGCGGCCTGTCACCAGATGTGGATTGTCAATGCTGCGGACTGTCACCAGATGTGGATTGTCAATGCTGCGGCCTGTCACCAGATGTGGATTGTCAATGCTGCGGCCTGTCACCAGATGTGGATTGCCACCGTGTGGCCTGTCATCGTATGTTAGGGCGGGACAGCGGCGCGCCTCTGCATAGCACAGAGAGTTGGCATCATCTCTCTGCTCGGGCAGCTGCATTTCTGACGGTCTCCCCGGATATAGCGGCAGTACGGCCCGGACAGTGTCCTGTGCGTTGGCTAGAGAGGCCGAATGGCCCGGCTTTGGGCCGCGGACCGGGGGTTGACGACCTCTGCTTTAAAGGACAACTGTACCCTTTTGCCAACCTTAGTATGGTAAGAACTGGTAAAGTTATACCTGTGGCATCACCAGCAACAACTTTAGTGAAAAGAATGTAATTCAGAAATAAAAGAGGAAATGTTAATTGGGAGGCATTGTGAAAAGTGCCTTTGCGCTACTGTGAGTGGTAAATGTCAATAAGTGTCAGAGTGATTAACTGTAGTAAAAAATGTGCAGCAAAACCTATTAGTGTTTACAATACACAAATAAGAAACATATATAGAAGGTTATCTCGTGCAATAATCATTAATCATCAAAACCAGTAATAAAGATACCCAAAATGGTGGTTTTTAGCACGTTTATCTTTTGGGTATTTGTATTACTGTTTTTAATGATTAATGATTATTGCGTGAGATCACCTTCTATATAAATTGGGAGGCATTGTGACTTTTAAGTTGGCCATACATGGGTCAGATTATTGTTCAGCAAGGAGGGATGAACAAAAAAACTGACCTGTTTCCCCATCCACACATTCGAGGAAGGGGGGTGGGGGGACCTCTCCCCTGTTTCTTTGTAGTACATTTACTAAATGCCTTGCAGATATTTTTTTTATGTAATTAGATATTTTTTTATCTATAATGTTTATTGAAAAGTTTAAGGCCTCATGCACACTGGACGATTTTACAGCAGCTGTTTTTGGCTTCAGATGTTTTTTTCTACAGTCAATAAACTCTCCAGCATTTTATCCAATGTGTCCATGGACACATAGGCTGTTATAAACTGTTTTTGACATATATGTACATCGATCTAAGGCAGTTTCTCTTACCTTGCTGCTCCAAAAAGCCTATATTCCACATGGAGGGTGTGATCCCTGTATGCAAACAGATATTTAGAAGAAAAAAAGTCTGAACGACTACACTCCTGTGCAATTTCTTTATTCAAGTGATGGATACAAAGGTGAACTACAGGTATCCGCTTACATGTTTCACACTAAGGTCGGGTGCATACTCATAGTACTTGAATAAAGAAATTGCACAGGAGTGCAGCCATCCAGCCTTCTTTTCTTCTATCAACTGTTTTTGGCTGGTGCATTTTTGGCCTAAAAAAAAAAAAACACATAACTAGTGGGTTCTCAGAGGAGTTTTTCAACTGGAAAAACGCTCTAACGTAAAAAAAAAATGGCTAAAAATGCAGATATACGCTCAAAAACGCGACTCACTGTGTTTTTCTTTATGTTTTTGATCCAATTGAAAAAAAAATGCTTAAAAACTCTAATAAATGCTTAAAAATGCAAAAAAAAAATTTTTTTTATTGCACAAACATTGAAAACTCACTGCAAAGCTACTGGGGTTTTTGTTACATGATTATAACCTCCAGTGTGCATGAGGCCTAAAGGATATACAAACAGGGTAGGTGCACAAGTCAAGATAACAATGCATTTTAAACAGTGCATGGATATGGTATGCATAAAGACAATAATTAAGCCCTGTACACACGATCGGATATCTGATGGAATCTAACCCGATGTATTTTTTCGTCGGATATCCGATGAAGTTGACTTTCATCAGTCTTGCCTACACATCATCAGTCAAAAATCCAATTGTGTCAAAACGCGGTGACGTACAACACTACGACGAGCTGAAAAAAATGAAGTTCAATGCTTCCAAGCATGCATCGACTTGATTCTGAGCATGCGTGGATTTAGACGATCAGATTTTTTTTATCGATTTTTTATCCATAAGAAAAATTTAAAAGCATGTTCTTTTTGTTTACGCCGATGGAAATAAAACCGATGGGGCCCACACACGATTGGTTTGTCCGATGAAAACAGTCCATCGGTCTGTTTTCAGCGGACAAACTGATCGTGTGTACGCGGCTGTACAGTGGTATATTAATTTCAACGGTTATATTTCTTTAATTATTTATCTGTCCAAATCACCAAGTCTGCTAAAATTTTGCATGAATAAGGTAGTTAATAACCAGTAGGGCTCATAAGTATAGTTTTGCTAGACCATGACTATAACTTCTGAGATTTTGAGGAAGTAATTTGATTTCCATGTTCAAAGCACAAGCGGGCTGCTAATAGCACATGAATAACAACAGATCTAAAAGAGAGTGGGAATATATAATGTATTTTGATTTTTTACAGTTCGTACATGTCCAACATTACGGCAGATTGAAAATGGCAGAACAAACTGTACATCCAGTGATACATCCTATGGGTCTGTGTGCTCTGTAACGTGTAAGGATGGATATAAGCTTGAAGGGACTTCTAAACTGGTTTGTCAAGGAAACGCACAATGGGATGCGAGGGAACCGCGCTGCACAGGTATACTGTCATGGTGTTAACACATTAGAAAAGTAAATGTTCACTGAGCATTAAAAAATCATGGGCAAAGAAAAACTGTATTTAAAATGAAGGTAGGCTGAATGAATGAATGACTTGTATAGCGCAACGCATGCGAACTGAATCGCATCTGGGCGCTTTTTCCAGCCAGTATCTGCTTGGCTGGTGCAGTCTTTTTTACCCCGTAGGATCATGACACGCTAGGGACACACAGTCATACACACATATATACATATATACTGGGCCAATTTGGACAAGATCCAATTTACCTACCAGCATGTCTTTGGAGTGTGGGAGGAAACCGGAGTACCCGGAGGAAACCCACGCAGACACAGGGAGAACATGCAAACTCCAGGCAGATGGTGTCGTGGTTGGGATTCGAACCAGCGAACCTTTTGCTGCTAGGCGAAAGTGCTACTCACTGCACCACTGTGCTGTCCTCACCTTAACTCCTTTTCCCCTTCTGCAGTGAGTGTGCTCTTAGCTCAGAAACTTGTGCTGTCCGTGGATGCATACAGTACATGTTGCCGAGAATGTGTTTCCAGCACGACAGCATCGCGCTGATTCTCGGTGACAGGGTGCCGACATCTCGCACTCGCTGGAATAGACAAAGCACATTCCAGCGAGCGCGTCATAGAAGCGACGGGAGATCCGACTTGGTTTTTCGCCAATTCTAGCTGCGGCATTTGGTATGCATCCTGAGAGGGAGAACTCCTTGCCAAATTTTAAATAAAAAACCGACATGGGTTCCCCCTCCAGGAGCATACCAGGCCCTTAGGTCTGGTATGGGTTGTAAGGAGACCCCCCCTACGCCGAAAAACCGACGTGGGGGTCCCCCACAATCAATACCAGACCCGTATCCAAAGCACGCTATCTGGCCGGCCAGGAAAGGAGTGGGGACGAGCGAGCGCCCCCCCTCCTGAGCCGTACCAGGCCGCATGCCCTCAACACCCTGAGCACCCTGTCCCCATGTTTATAAGGACAGGGCCTCTTCCCGACAACCCTGGCCATTGGTTGTCAGGGTCTGCGGGCAGGGGGCTTATCGGAATCTGGGAGCCCCCTCAAATAAGGGGGCCCCCAGATACAGCCCCCCCACCCTAAGTGAATGAATATGGGGTACATCGTACCCCTAACCATTCACCTGGAGGCAAAGTGTAAAAGTAAATAAACACACAACACAGGGTTTTTAAAATAATTTATTAGTCTGCTCCGGGGGCCCCCCCTGTCTTCTTTAGATCTTTTAGCAGGGGGGCTTTTTCTTTACCGCCGTCTGGTTCTCTTCCGCTCTCCGGGGGGGGCTTCTTCTTCACCGCCGCCTGGTTCTCTTCCGCTCTCCGGGGGGTCTTCTCCGCTCTCCGGGGGGGTCTTCTCCGCTCTCCGGGGGGGTCTTCTCCGCTCTCCGGGGGTCTTCTCTGCTCTCCGGGGGTCTTCTCCGCTCTCCGGGGGGTCCTCTATCTTCTCCGCTCCCCGGTTCTTCTCCCGCTCGCTCTCCGATGCCTTCTCCTTTAGGGCTGGTGTATCTTCGTGTGTTAGCTCAATTACTAGCGGTGGCCAGCCCGGCTCTTCTATGACGTCTTCTTCTTCTCTTCTCTTCTTCTGCCTTCTACCAATGTTGACACGACATTTATATAGGCCTATATAAATCTGATGCAAACCGCGCACCCGTTTTATTAGTTTTTATTAGTTTTAAAAGGAAACAATAACATGAGTAGGGGGGGGGGGGGGGAGATACAAAAATAAAAATAGGGGGGGGAGCGGGGAAAGCGGTTCTCACATACCACCCATCATACAAAACATTTTAAAACAAATATGCATAAATGCTTTAAACAGGTCTTAGCAGCACAATAACCTACAACACAGCACCTAATTTCCTTAGGACCCTGCCCACAACAAATAACATTTAAGCTGACTGTCGGATGAGAGGGGGTATGGGAGCGGGGACTAGAAAAAGAGGGAAGAACCGGGGAGGGGGCGGGTGGGGGGAACTCAGCAATATAGGTCTAAAAACCTCTTTAATTCAATGGACTATTCCTCAAGTGGAAATTCTATTGAGGAGGAGGTCCAAGGAAGAGTGGTGAAGCCATAGGTACCATAACTGTTTTTGGCTGTCCCACTTATCCCCTATCTTTGACTGCATCTTATCCTTGAGCCGAGTGTCATTGAGGACGTCTATCCATCCACTAATGGGGGGGGGGTAGTTTCTGTTTTCCAGTGTTGCGATATGAAGTGGCAGGCTGCGGATAAAAAAAATCTGAGGAGGCTTTTGTTGAGAGATTTAATTGGGCCTGGTAATATGGATAAAAGAGCCACTAAAGGAGAGGGCACCAGAGAGACATTGTATAAATCATTATATATACACCAAAAACCTTGTCCCAGAATGGGTGAAATCGGTCACACTCCCACCACACGTGAATATAAGAGCCTTTTCCTCTGTGACATCGCCAGCAAGCATCTGGAGTATTGGGATACATCCCATTCACCGTGACTGGATCCCTGTACCACCAAGATAACAGTTTGTGTGTGAGTGTGAATGAGGTGTACCATTGCTCCGGACATATCTCCACACCTATATGTCTGGACCACTTCTGCGTGAAGTTAGGAAGTGAGCTGTAGGTATGGGACTGTATGTCTTGATATATCAGAGAGAGAGAGAGAGAGAGTGTTTGGGGGTCTGAGAGAGACTACACATATCCTCAAATGTCGTGGGTGGTCTATGGACCTGTCCTGAGAGATGAAGTGTCTTGCTATGTTGTGTCAGCGACACCATGGAAAGCCAGTCAGTCTGTGTTGGGGTTTCTTGTATAAGAACCGCATTGTCCTTGAGTATTGTAGGCGGTTTAGATTTAAATTAACTTTAAATTAACACGATTATTCATTACAAGATTTTTATTATATTGTTGCAATGTACATAAAAAATGCAATCACTTTTGCTTAGGTTAGTAAGGCATTTTTAAATAATCGAAATAGTACCATTTAGCCTTAACAGTCAAGGAGTTATGGCATATTTAAAATGGAATAAAATTATTTTGTTTTCATCTAATTAAACTACTTTTTTTGTTCAGAGATTCACTGCCCTGTTTTTAAAAAGCCTAAAAATATCCTTATATTACCAACAACCTGTGGCAAAGCACTTGCATCATATGCATCAGTCTGTTATCTGAGATGTCAAAAAGGCTTTGTATTATCTGGAGTCAGGGAAGAGATTAAATGTCTTTCCAATGGTAAATGGAGTGAAGATGTCCAAGTTGGCATATGCAAAGGTGAGATTCAGTCATCTAAACTGATGTAAAGGATTGATATAGATGTATTATGCATGCATTTAGCTCATTATCATTCTGAATATATCCAGTACATATGTACACACTATGTAACCACAAATTACAACTGGGATAAGAAAAAATTTCTTAGTCAGCATCTTCATGCCCATAAGAGACCAATTAATCACTGCAAACAAAATATTGTCCTTTGTAGTTATGCAGGTAGTCAAGTGAATGCTAGTCCTTGCTAATCCATATTATTTACTTTGAAAATATTAATGACTAAACGGAATGGACCACTTGATATTTTTTTGCTGTCAGCAGTTTACAAATGTTATTTATGTAGTAAAACAAAATAAAAAAAGTGTGTGTGTATATATATATATATATATATATATATATATATATATATATATATATATATACATTTTCATTTAAAATGTAATGTTATATTAACCATCTTGTTCGATCTACTTTAACATACTATCATTTTCTTTCCTTTTCTCATTCTACGTTACTCTATTCTGTTCATCCACTTCCTTTCTATTTTACAGATTTTGAACCTCCCGAAATCACATGTCCAAGCAATATTCATATTGAAAATATTCAGCATCAGAATGTAGCCCAAGTCAATTGGGAAATTCCACAAGCAAGAGATAATTCTGGAGAAGAGGTGACTGCAAAAGATTTCAAACCCCCTATATATTTCTGTTGTTTAAGAAATAATATAACTTAATTTTTTTCTTAATTTTTACTAGTTTTGATAATAGTTGGGAAGGATTAGAACTTCTGTTGGGTTTGCAGTGCTACCAAGGGCTCCGTTGGAGACATTTATCTTTACTTCCTGTCCAGTTGTCAATGGTTTCTCCAGGCAAGAAGTGAGAGCAAAATTTACAACAGGAACAAGGGCAATATGAATCTGACGGAAGCTTTAGCTTTTCCCAGCTCTACTAACTAAAAGTATTTTTTATTTCTGTTTGTGTTGCTGTTGAAAAGCTAGCCATATCTTTTGTCTGGTGAAATATTGCTCCAAATGTCACACACTAATCAAAATTCATCCAATCCCTTCTGAGACGGACACATTTTGATCAGTGTATGACCAGGTTTAACCTTTCTGTATACTCAAAAAAAACGAAAGCAAAGCTGTTACTCAGTAACAGGCATCCTAACTTTGTCTTTCACCCTTTAGTCCCAGCCTAAAAGAAAAACAAAGTACATCCAAGTATGGGATATAATTAACATGAACAGAAGTAATTTATCCCAATGACCCCTTTAAATCCTTTTCACTTTTTATTATCTTTAACCTTTAAAGACTCTGTGCCCTTCTGTACAAAAATCTATTAATCATATGCTCACAGCAGCCCGCTGTCTGATATCTATACATTAGAAAAGTCTTTCACCCTCATTTCATACTAAATGATTTAATAGAATACATTATAGCAGAGATTCTACAGTATATATGACAGAATGAATTAATACCAAAAAAGAAAGTCTTCAATATTGTATAGGTATACTGTATCCTTAATAATTTCTTCAGTTTTAAATTTTTACATGCACTTATCTAGTGGTTGTATACTATAATACTATAATTCTTATGGCACTATAATTCTATAGATTCTTTTTTTTTTCTACTTTCCTGTTGTTTTTTTTCTAAGATGAGTGTAGATGTCAGATCTATTGGGCACTGTTTATTATGACTCACTGGAAAAATATGTAAATGAAATGAAAAATTAAAGGATTAATAAAAAAATTCTCAGGCATAAATAAACCATATATATTTTAGATTCAGTATAAGAGATTATCACATTATATTAATGCCTGATTTCAGCCAGTGATTGGATCCTCTGTTCTGGTTTTTAAGGTTGTCTTAATGAGGAGATTTATGATCATTTTTTGGCAGAACAGAAAGTGATGAGGAATTTCTTGAAATGGGGCACAGACGAAAAAATAATCACATTGTTAGTGAAGCAGGCGAAGGGTTATAATCTATGAAAATCTCTGAATTGCTGGTATATGCCTTCATGAACACTGTCACTCCCCCAGATCATAAACATGGGTTGTGGAAACAAGAAGTTCAAACTTTCTCATTCGGGTCACAGTTATAATTTAAAACCTAATAGATATATTAAGTCTTCCCTCATCTATCAAAAACAAAAAAATTAAATACAATCGTCTGGAGTTATGCTTAAATACCCTTGGTGCAAGCATGCAACAATGACTACAGAAAAGGGTTACATAAAAAAAAGATATGGGAGGGTTTGGACTTTTATTATGATTCCCTGTGTACACATTTTAGGCCAGGTTTACACTTTTCTGATGTGTATACATGCCTTTGTTGAATTGTTATTATTAATGTTATACAGGATATACACAGTTTGTACAGCGCTTTACAATAAAATAAAATACAAGAGGATTATGAGGGCTCTGCTCAAAGGAGCATACAATAGAATAGGGGGGGACTAGTGGTACAAAAAATAATAACTGATGGAAGAGTTAAAAGTTCAGTTTTTAGTTCAAGGCACGATAGGCCTACTTGAGAGATTTGTTTTTAAAGATTGCCTAAAGGTGACGGGAGTGGGAGATAGCCATACAGATTGAGGTAGAATGTTCCAAAGGAGAAGGTCTTAGGTGGAGTGGAGAGGGTGGTTTGGGTGACATTTGGAAACAGGATTGGTGATGTAGCTCGGGACAGAATTGTGAATAGCTTTGTATGTTGCTGTTAGTATTTTGAAGTTATTTGGCGCAAACAATCCAAAGCCAGGGGAGGGATTGGCAGAGAGGGGTGGCACACACTAAACAACGGTTGGTAAGGTAGATGAATCTGGGAGCAGCATTCATGATAGATTTAAGAGGGTATAGCCTATGTTGACATACGCCTATGAGAAGGGAGTTGCCATACTTAAGGCAAGAGATAACAAGGGAGTGAATGAGTAGTTTGGTGGTTTCATTTGTTAAAAAGGGAAGAATTTTTGAGATGTTATGGAGGTGAAGTCTACAAGATTATGACAGCAGTTGGATTTAGAATTGCATTGGTTGGATTTTGGGCGGGAAGAAAAGGTTGGAGTCTATGATTACACCTAGTACCCTGGCATGAGGGAAGGGACCAGTAGTTTAGAAAGATTTAGTTTTAGGAAGTGAGGAATGGGGGGTGTTGGGGCGCTTACCAATATTAGATAAATGTATAACCTATCAATCAATACTATAAAGTGCAATGTGCTCACTGATAATATATAAATGATTACTAACCAATAAATAAACCAGTGATAGCATCAATGCAAATTATGCAATAAATCGATCACACAAATTATCCATGTAAATAATGTGCAGCAATAAATAATTAATTAAAGTGCATACAAGTGATAAGTGCTGATAAAGTGCATCAGAAATAAGTATATAAAGTGCATCCAATAATAGATGCGATACTCAATATCACTGAAGTCCAAACATAATATAAAAAAAAATTGAAAAAAGTCTTCATGCAATTGTGAAATATTAATGTGCAAAAATATCAATCCAGGGAAAAAATCCAAGACATGCAGCCCAAAGGTAATAGAATGTCCACAGGATTATTCTCAAAGTGCAGTGCTCAAAGACAAATCCAAAAAATGTGCTCCACTCCAAGTAACCAGTAGCACCTGCCTCTCACCTCTAAGAGGCTTATAATAAGCCTTAAAGAATTCCCACTGGCCGCAGCTTCACTTCCCCAATACATTTGCAGGTCACTTTTACTTCCACAACAGCAGCAGGGTTTGATCAAAATTCAAGTCCCTCTTTCCTTGGACCAATGGCTCCAATTAGTTCCCCCCATTGTTCATAGTTTTAGGAAGCAGTGTGACATCCATGCTGATATGCCAACTACTACGTTAATAATGTGAGAGGAGACTCAAGGAGTGAGGTGAGGAGTAGAGAGATAGATTTGGGTGTCATCAGCCTATAGATGTTATTGGAAGCCCTGACTAAGAAAGGAGGTGTAAATAGAGAAGAGAAGGGGTCCAAGAACAGAGCCTTGGGGGGCCCCTACAGAAAGTGGAGTGGAGAGAGGAAGACAGAGTTGTAGGTAATACCCAAGGGAACGCAAAAATGAATAGGAAGAGTAATCAATGGGAGCAAGGAAATTGGTCTTAGATTTTCAAGTTTAAGGGGTCAAGTGAAGGCTTTTTAAGTAGTAGTGGCAGTAGACAGGAAAACAGAATCCAGGGGATAATTTGTTAGGTGGGCATCTGAGAAAAGTTGGGTAACCTCTTTAGTAGTAGCCGGGTCAATAGAAGAAAATATTGAATATGCTGTTAGACAGGGTATGTTAAGTAGAGAAGGGCATACTTTTTTGTTTCTCACATTTTGTATGTTCCATATGTCTGTAGGTGACAATTGAGGTTAGCCCAGCCTTTCTACCACCTCACATGCTTCCGATTGGTAATGTCTCTGTGACATATACAGCAACTGACAGTTCTGGCAATCAAGGTAGCTGCACATTTAACATCAAGGTAATAGGTAAGTTTCCAGCATTATGTGGGCCTATTCTCCAG
This sequence comes from Rana temporaria, assembly GCF_905171775.1. Classification (NCBI taxonomy): domain Eukaryota; kingdom Metazoa; phylum Chordata; class Amphibia; order Anura; family Ranidae; genus Rana; species Rana temporaria. The sequence continues at coordinate 327,266,082 of NC_053489.1, forward strand.
TATATACAGTATATGTTTATATATATATATATATATATATATATATATATATATATATATATATATATATATATATATATACACACTATATGCATATTTTTTTAAATTTAAAGTGGAGTTCCACCCAAAAATGGAACTTCCACTTTAAAGAAAGGTGACCCCCTAACATGCCACATTTGGCATGTAATTCTTTTGGGGGAGAGCGGAAACCCTATTTTTAGAGGGTTCCAGCTCCCACTTCCTCCCTAAGTCATCTCGGGGGCCGGAAGTAAGTCACTCCTCCCCCTCCCTCTCTGCAATCATCTGGGACACGTCACAGGTCCCAGATGATTGCTCCGCCAATCACGGTGCGCAGCTCGGCTCGCGCATGCGCAGTGCGTGCCCAGCTGTGAAGCCACAGCCGGGCTCCAACAGTGACAATGCCGGCGCCGCGAAGAGGAGGGGGAGACGAGTGGGGCTTTGTTCCCCTGCATCGCTGGACCCTGGGACAGGCAAGTGTCCGATTATTAAAAGTCAGCAGCTGCAGTATTTGTAGCTGCTGACTTTTAATATTTTTTTTGTTGGACGGAACACCCCTTTAAAGTTTTAGATCTCACATGTTCTTTTCTGTAGGGATGCTGTAATATAGATGTCACCATTTTGACATTCCCATTGAGGAAATAAACTTAGTGGATACATTTAAAGGGTCACTAAAGGAAAAACATTTTTTAGCTGAAATGACTGTTTACAGGGTATAGAGACATAATAGTTAACTGATTCCTTTTAAAAATAGATAAAAAACAATCATATAATGTGCCTGCAGTTTAGTTTCGTTTTTGCTGTTGTTTCTTGGTTCTCTGATGTACAGAGCCAGAAAGCCAATAAAGGGCAGATCAGGTTTGTAAAACGAAACTGGATTGGTGCTGACACACAGTAATCACACCTACTTGATTAGTCACCACAGTCAGAAATCTCCCAGTACTGTGGTGATTAGAAAACAGACAACCAGGAAGTGTCCAGAACAGAGAGGAATTACAGCAACATCAAAGCAAAAACGAACAATGAGGACATGAAACCAGGACTGCAGTAAGGTAAAGGAAGCTATTTAGCTAAAAAAAAAAATCCTTTAGTGACCCTTTAAACATTCTGTCCTTGCACTTTATCTGCCTCTCTCCATGCCCCACCCATTCACCTTTCACTGTTCACAACTACAAACTTCTGTCATAATTCTTAGATGGGCAGATTTCAATCTGGCTACAGCTTACACCTTCATTGATTCTTTCTATGATAAAATCCACCCTGTGCATGTAGTAATACCTACTACTTCATCTTGGCCAGATCAAAATGCCCTTGGCATACTTTATGGCTGATTTACCATTGGATCAACAGATGTTCACTTACCAAGGTGAATGTGCCCTTAGCTTAGTTCATATGGTTAATGAAGTCCAGACTGAGTGTGTGTGGCTGGGCTTCTCCTATGGGTCACAGGAGTGCAATTTCGCCTGAAGTCCGCTTTCTGCTAACGTCACACAGATCAGTCCAGTCACTGTGTCATCTCGACTTTGGCCACCATTTACTTGGACTGATGGCTGTCTCAGCCTCTCAGCGAGCCGCTGAGATGCCAGCTCCCTGCCCCTCCACAGCTCCAGTGAGCGTGGAGGAGCAGAGCAGGAGAGCTGCTGATTGACAGTCAGCAGCTCTTGGCTCAGGGATCGGTGAAAACCGAGCCATCTGTGATGCTCGGTGACTCGGTTCTCAGTGTAGAGATGGCGAAAGACAGATGCAGCATCGGAACTATGCTGCATCCACCTAAGTAAGTATATTTTAAGGGATGCTCAAATGGTAAGGATGGTAAGTTCACACTGAGTCATGTCCAATGAACATAAAATATAAAACAGGATTTGTGTTTGAACGTGATTTGGTATTCAAAGTAAACCCAGCCTCACCTCATTGGCTGAGAAAAGTGTACATAATTGACGACATAGAAATGCTCTACTCTTTTTGTTATGTTTTTCCTTTTTCGATTTTGAGAGCCTAGTTTCCTGTAGCAACAACAGTACAATTTCTTAATTTAAACTGTTCAATGTAGACACCAAAATAACAGATTTTATGTGATTCTGTATTTGCACACTATGGCACATCATAAATGTATATTATGATGTTGATTTACTAAAACCGAAGAGTGCAAAATCTGGTGCAACTGTGCATGGTAGCCAATCAGCTTCTAACTTCAGCTTGTTCAGTTAAGCTTTTACAATAAAGCCTGGAAGCTGATTAGTTTATATGCAGAGTTGCACCAGATTTTTCACTCTCAAGTCTTAGTAAATCAACCCTTATGTGCTCACTGTTGTACATGGTTGGTTTGAATAATAACTGTTTTGTATTGTTTGTCTTTTTAGATGTAGACCCTCCTGTTATTGACAGATGCAGGTCACCTCCAGCAATTCAAGCTACTGACAACAAGCATCGTGCAACATGGGAGGAGCCACAGTTCTCTGACAACTCAGGTGAGCGCCAAAAAAGGTTTATTCTTGCCCCTTATTTCTGCAAATGTTAGCATCACAAAGCTTATTCTGATAGAGCAAACATGTAACACTGATCATTTTTGGGTCACACACAGCCCTCTTATTATTTGTTGACATTCAGCCACTTTTGAAATTTTAAAAGCAATGAAATTCAAAAACACCCTGTTTTCTAATAATCTGAATTAATCTGGTTAATTAAATTAATGTGTGTATTTTATGTAAGTGATGTTGTGGGTGTTTGCAGAAAACAAACTACAAATAGTATGAAAAACTGATGTATTTTATATTCTTTACCTTGAGTGAGTGAGTGAGTGAGTGAGAAACTTATATAGCGCAACACATGCAAACTGAATAGCCTCTTTAAATCATATAATATAATTCCACCCTAATATGATACATTTATTTAATGCATTTATTTAATGTGTTTTAGGTTCTCCTTTAACTATTACAAAAACACACTCACCTGGAGATATTTTCCCCCAAGGCGAAACGATTGTTGAGTATGTTGCAACCGATCCATCTGGCAACAGCAGAACTTGTCAAATTCATATTGTCATTAAAGGTAGAGTGTACCCTTAAATTTATTCTGGATATTGTCTTGTATACATGCTATTCCACAATGTCAAATTATCAATATGCCGTTATAAATCTTTTAGTGGGAATATTCAATGCACAGAAAGATTAAAATGGTTGTAAAATTTCTCATATACCGACTGAAGTGAACATCCTCATATAATACACAGTGAAGAAACATATCCTGCTACATAGGTTTTACTTGTTTACTTGTTTATCTGCAGTCTTCTCTTCCCTACAACCCCTCAAAAGGGAAGAATCATGTTATAATCTGTCTTCGTCTGTTAGTATCACAGAGGAGGGGACAGAGAGGCTGCAGTTACAGTGTGTGAGAGCTGATTGGAGGAAACAAACACATATCCCTTCACACAGAAAAACTGTGTTGTGAATAGATAAGCTGCATGCTAAGCTCCCTCCCTGACACAAATTGTATCTCATGTGTCTGAAAAACCTTTTAAAAGTGACTCATGCTGATAATGGAGGAACGAGGCACCAGAGAGAAATGACACTTAGCGTTTTTGAGAGAGATAAGTAAACACTAAACACTACAGATATATGTGCATTGCTTAGATTTCATGACTGAGGTTTACAACCACTTTAATACATTGTGGTGCCAACAAAATAATAGGTATTTACAGACTTTAATGGTTACCTGACCACAATAAAATATGAGGCTTGTGTTGGTTCTATTCATACCCACCCTACAGTCCTATGCCTTTCCATAAAGCAGGAGTTTTAGACTTCTCTTTCAGTATTCTCAGTATTCTCATCTCAGTCTTCCTCATAATCACATTGACAGAGGCAGAGAGCTAGAAACTCATCCACAGAGATCTAAACTCTGGAGTCCCCAAGAAGTATAAGAAAGCACAAGATAGTTTAAAGGAGTTTGTAAACCTTTAAGGTTTTGACCTTAATGCATTCTATACTTTATGGTGAAAAACCTTCTGCACTGCAGCTGCTCCGCAAAGCCCCCCTTTTTCTTACCTGAACCTGGTCGTTGCAGCGACGAGCACAAGCCCAGCAGCTCCAGCCACTGTCTCGGGTCCTCATTGGATAGATTGGATAGATTGATAGCAACAAGAGCCAATGGCTCCTACTGCTGTCAATCAATTCCAGTGACACAGGAGCTTCTCTCCGTGGGGGCACCCGATGAAGAGGAGAAGCCTGGACACCCCAGAAAAGAAGGATCGGGCCTGCTCTGTGCAAAACCCTTCCACAGAGCAAGTAAGTATGACATGTTTGTTATTTAAAAAAAAAATAGTTTACAATCAGTTTACAATCACTTAAAACCCAACAAGCATTTAAATAATGGGTTTTGGGCTTTTCTAAGACTTTCCAAGGAGGGCAGAAGCAGAAGATCCCAGAAGCATCTGAAATGCATAGTAAATGTATGTGAGTAAGGTACTTGCTGCACGTGCCTAGCTACTCGAGCCCTTACAGTAATTGTTTGAGTCCACTAATAATATTGTCTTCTTTCAATAAATATATTTGTTTGGGTGTCAACTTACAGGTTCACCTTGTGAGATTCCCACCACTCCTCAGAATGGAGAATTTGTCTGTTCCAAGGATACAGATGGCGTTAATTGCACAATAAATTGTAAGGAGGGATATGAAGTTGCAGAAGGTGCAATCCAGAATTTCTACTGCACTTTTAAAGATGGTCTGTGGATGCCACCTCAATCAGCAGACTGGCCAGATTGTTCTGGTAAGTGTTGAACATTGATTTCCCTTAAGGTAACTGTAATGTTGTATAATCTTTATGTGTTTTAAAAAAGAAAGATGTAACAAAATGTTCTAAAGCATTAAGGCAATTTTAAAATACATTGGCTCCTTAATACTGTCAAGCAAATTAAACTTCCCGACACATATAGAGACTCTCATGTTTTCCTCCCATTAGAAATGTGCTTGGCGCATCAAGGTCCTGCCAGTTGAAATGTCCTTTTGTTCCTTATAATGTTATCTGTAGATACTAGGTTATTTGCATCCTCCAACATCCTTTTAGATGTCCATGCTGCTTGGGGGTAGCTCACTGATTAGCTGTCAGTAATGAAATTGGAGTGTTCTCTCGAAAGGACTGCTAGGGATGACTCCTTTCATAGAACATATTTCCTGTCAATTTCTCCTTCCCTACCCTGAGCAATTTAACTTTGTACATAGCTGATAGAAAGGGGTTGATTTACTAAAACTGGAGAGTGCAAAATCTAGTGCAGCTCTGCATAGAAAACAATCAGCTTCCAGGTTTTTTGTCAAAGCTTAATTCAACAAGCTGAAGTTAGAAGCTGATTGGCCACCATGCACAGCTGCGCCAGATTTTGCCCGTCTCCAGTTTTAGTAACTCAACCCCAAAGTGTATAGAAAAAGAGGTTTATTGCACAAATTTATAGCAATGCTAGTTAGGATAAGGAAAGAGGTGTTCACCTAATTAAGTGGAACTTACAACTGATGATTTTTGCTATATGTGCCTATCCAATGAGAGTGAACCAAGTCCCAACCTAATAGGATATTTAATTCAACAGCATTAAAGAAGTATACTATTATAATATTATAGTGTACAGAGATTGCAAGATTACCATATGACTTATAGGAAACTGAGGTGCTTACTAAGTCCAGTTCTTGGGTCTCCCACAAAAGGGTCACATCTTAATGATTTTTACTAAGTGATAACACCTGTTCATAACTAAGAAAATAATATTTAGCTTTTTGGGGCCTTAAGGCTGAGCTTAAAACCTGAATAATATAAATCCTGTTGGCTGCATAGTAAGCTTAATTACACAAATAAAACTGGAAAAGGCAATAAAAAGGTCAGATTATACCCTTTATTTTAAACTCAGTGCTGAAAAAATGGTGGCAAGAATCTAACAGGTTATCGCAAATTCAAATTTTTGGGCATATGCAGGCACTCTACTGTCATCTTGTTTTCCAGTGTACGCAATAGTAGGTAGACCAGGGGGCCAAGAGGTCTGGTTACAAAATGTTTCTGTACAATTAAGAACCACCCAAGAAGACACCCTCCTCTTGCCTCAAAATATGAATAACCCTTACTTTTGTACTCTCTTACTTTAACTATCTTATCTATTACTGAATGTTACTATTACTCCCATTTCCTTATGTTGCTATGGTTATAATTTCAGTGAAGCGGTTTGCTAATCATGGATTTAAATCCTTTGAAATGCTGTATAAGGCCACACGGTGTGATGACTCCAGCCTACTGAAGAACTTTGCAGATGCCTTTCAGACATCACTAGGTAAAATGGTATGTTGGTAATACATAAGTTACACAATTTTGTTTATTATTGGCAAGGTCAGAAAGGTGCCATTAGCACTCTTCATTAACAGTGTACTCTTACAACATATGCAGTTGTCTATAATCCTTTTAGATTGTCAGCCCTAATGAGCAGAACCCTCCATTTCCATTTGTACTGAATTGTATTGTAATTGTACTGTCTCCCTCCATTTTGTATAGCACTGTGCAAACTGCTGGAGCTATGTAAATCTTGTAAAATAATAATATAGGGCCAGATTCACAAATGAGATACGACGGCATTTCTCCTGATACGCCGTTGTATCTCTGTTTCTATCTATGCGACTGATTCATAGAATCAGTTACGCATAGATAGCCAGAAGATCCGACAGGTGTAATTGTTTTACACTGTTGGATCTTAGGATGCAGTACCGCGGCCGCCGCTGGGGGGAGTTCGCGTCGTAAACCAGCGTCGGGTATGCAAATTAGCAGTTACGGCGGATCCACAACGGTTTTTTGCGTTCGCTACGTTGCCGCTAGTCAAGTTTCCCGTCGCAAAGTTACACTTTTTTTTTGGTGCCTTAACTTTAGTCAGCAAGTGTATGGCCGCGGGCGTAGTTTTCATCGCAAGTGCTTGGTGAATCAGGCACTTGCGATGAAAAATTGCGGTGGTATAACTTATCTAGGATAAGTTACGCCGCCGCGATTCTACTTGAATCTGGCCCATAGATCCTAATTTATGGATTTGTATGTGCACACCATTAGTGAAAAACAAGATGTAACTGACCAGCATGCCGCTAAAGGTTCCTGTGTGTATGTGCTTTAAATACGATGAGCACTATTATGTATATACATTCTAAAAACATTGAATACTACTGTTAAAGTGTATGTATAGATTTTTTTTGTTTTGGATAGAACAGGAATAGAACAAGGAACCCCCGTCAGGTTTTTATTTTTATGGGGCTATGTTAGACATTTTGTCCATCAGTTCTTCACCTGCTGATGTTTTAAGCCTCGTACACATGACCAGTTTTCCCGTCTGGAAAACTGCCATGACAGCTTCTGGCCGGGAAAACCGGCCCTGTGTATGCTCCATCGCAGTTTTCCCGACAGGAAAACCGCCTGGAATCCCGGCGGGAAAAATGAGAATATGTTTTCTTTTTTCCCGCCGGGATTCCCGGTGGTTTTTAAGCCGGCAGTTTCCCTATGGGAAACACTGCGGTTGAGCATACACACGACCAGATTTCCCGACCAAAGCTCTCATGGCAGTTTTCCTGTCAGGAAAACCGGCCGTGTGTAGGGGGAAAAACTACCGAGCAGGTTTTCCCCCTCAGTTTTCCCAGCAAACTTTTTACCGCTGGGAAAACCGATTGTGTGTACAAGGCATTAGTGAGGAAAAATATGGGGACATAATCAAAAAAAAATAATCTGACAGGTGTTCTACTTTTTACTCTTTTACAAAAGAAAGGTGTTTTATTTTTGTCTGTATTACTGTTGGAGAAAATCCCCTACTTTTTGCCTGATAAACGTTGACAGGACAGGAAGTGCAGGGAAATCTCTCTAATGGAGACTGTATAACAATAAAAACCCAATAGGACATACAGCCCCTTTCCACTCTATCCAAAACGTAAAAAAAAATCTCTTGCTTAAAAAATACTTAAAAAAAAATAATCTCATCAAATAAAAAAAAAAGCAGATAAACACAATAAAATCAAGAATTCTAAATGCTTACTTGAGTTTTTTTCCCCCTTTCCATAAATGATGGAAGCTGGAAGCAGAAGATATGGAGCTTTGTATCATGTAATATTTTTTCACCAAGGATTGGCTGGCCATCGCTTACTTAATCTATCATTCTGTGGCCAGCAGTAATGCTGTGATACACTGTCAGGCCCCGTACACATGACCGAGTTTCTCGGCAGAATTCAGCCAGAATCTCGATCGGAGCTGGATTCTGCCGAGAAACTCGGTCGTGTGTACACTTTTCAGCGAGGAAGCCGACGAGGAAGGGCCAAATAGAGAACATGTATTTCCTCGTTGTTCAATGAGGAAAGTTGGCCCGCCGAGATCCTCGGCGGCTTCAACACAGAACTCGACAAGGAACTCGATGTGTTTGGCACGTCAAGTTCCTCGGACGTGTGTACGGGGCCTCAGATTTTTTATATACGCAGAGATGACTGACATCTGGACATTTTATCATTGAATTTTAGGGCAGCAAACATAAACCTCAACTCATGCAATTCTATTGTGGCTGTGTTATATTCAGCATTAGGCAATTGTTGATAGTAAGACTCAGTTCATTTGCATTGTGGCAAAACTTGCAGTGCATAACTAATGTAGGGTATAATTGTAGAAGTTGCTGCTACTAAGCCTGCTGCAATGTCCAAGCCCTCGACCATGATTGCTCATGGTGAAATCCCTCAAAGACGCTCACATTATAACCTGCACAGGAAAACTATGATTTCTCACTCCCTCGGCTTCTCTATTTACATGTATTATTTGCCTTAAACAGGCTTAAGAAAATTATATAAAGAGGATTTTCCCCCCAGTTGTATTAGAAAAACATACACTTCCAGGGCTGAAATTGCCTTCATAAAGACAAAAACAAAGGAACCTAAGTTTACATTTTTCTCAAGATCTCTGAAGCCTCGTACACACGGCCGAGGAACTCGACGTGCCAAACACATCGAGTTCCTCGGCCAGTTCAGCACTGAAGCCGCCGAGGAGCTCGGCGGGCCGAGAGCTCCCATAGAACAACGAGGAAATAGAGAACATGTTCTCTATTTCCTCGCCGAGCTCCTCGTCGGCTTCCTCGGCCGAAAGTGTACACACGACCAGTTTCCTCGGCAGAATTCAGCCAGAAACTCGGTCGGAAGCTGAATTCTGCCGAGGAAACTGGTCGTGTGTACGGGGCCTATGCCTTTTGAATATGCCTGTGGGCTAGCCTCAAATAAAGAAAATTAGAATCCAGTGATCACTTCAGCTATAATAGGATACATTTAGATAATAACATAGTGATCACATTTCAGGCACAATTTCATTTTAGCCATTTGTCAAGAAACAAATCAACGGAGCATGAAGTTTATAGTGGCAAAAAGGTCAGTTTCACTAATAAGGAGCAATAGCTGGTTAATCTGCTCCTGATTTTTGATTACTCTTCTTGCATCTGTAAAACTACATTATATCTTTATTCTTAAAACCCTGAATAAAGAATTTAGAAAAATGCACCTTAATGTTTGAAATACTTGTCTTTTTCTCTCTCTCCCTGCTATACCTAAGTATTAAAAACGTGTATTTAATTCAGTCTAACTATGAAGTATATACATCAGCTGTAACTACAGTATACGACAAGGATATGGGGAAATACAAGTAGAATAAATGTGGCACTATATGTGTTTTATACCTAGTTGTTACTTAAGTACAATTAAAATGATATAGTTTACTAACTGGTTTTGCCACCCCACTGTGCTGATCTTACCCAAGCCTCCCCCTTATGAGCTGCATACTTACCTAGTTCTGGTACCCTGTTCAGCCACATCTTACCATGATGTAAAGTTCCTGCCAACTGGCCTTCTACTTCCTATGACATGGGAGAACATCATTAGACTGTGCACACAAAAGCAGTGGGAATCAGAGGAAAGGACAGAGATAAACGTTATGGCAGGACAACGTTTTACATGGTACCAGAACTAGATAAGTATGCAGCCTTGGAGGGGAAGGGTGGGTAAGATCAGATCAGAAATCTGTTATGATTATAGTATGTCGTTGTGTTCTGTTTTGGTAGTCCAAAACAAAATGTCTATATGGATCATTTATGGCTGCTGTTTTCTTCCTAAACCCAACCAGATTATCAGCATAATAAACCAAAATGTGTGCCCTACACATAAGTTGGGTATAGCATTGCAATTCACATACTTATACCGTCTTATAACTTTTATTTATCTTTAGTTTCAATACATCTGTTTGTATGGCTCTCCCTTATACAAGATATGTGACTTATTTTATTTAAACAACATATATTTGCCTTTGTTGACTCAAGTATACAAATCGTGTCCTTATTTACAGGTCCCTTCCTTTTGCAATGATGTTGATGATATTGATTGTCGACTTGAGGATCAGTATCAAAGGCAGTGTCTTGAATACAACTATGACTATGAGAATGGATTTGCTATAGGTAACCTTTAACAGTATTAATATATATTATACAATTTTACAAAATTTTTTTTTTTTACTTTTTGGTACACTTTGGGACAGCCATCCTCAAACTACAGCCTGTGGGTTGGGACATATGACCTACTCCCATTTTTTCTCTGCCTGTGACTGAAAGAATGAGGTTGCTAAACACCTGCAGTAACCTTAGGGTCTGTGTCTATGAGCTTTGGGCTTGTGTCAGTGGAATCAGTTTGACATCAATTTGAGATGCTTCAAAAGATATTCAGAATTCGTTAAAAGGTACATTTGACCTTAAGTTGACTACATTCCAATTGATCTACTTCAAGTGGGTTTTGCATTTAATTCATTTGTATGGGAATGCAAAAGCTGCTTGAAGTAAACAAAAGCCCATCAACAGGGGTCCTCACTGTTACTTCAGCTGTCCTGCAATTTATGCTTCCAGCTGGAGTCCATAAAAAACACAGGAGAATGCTCTTTAGTGCTGCTGCAACCTGATGCTGGATGAATGAGTAGCATAGTAGCAGCAGTCAAGGTAACCCACCCATTCAGCCACAAGCCAGAAAGATGGCAAGAACATGCTGTGGACTGCTACTACAAACCAACACTGTCACTGTCTAATGTCACTGCCAGTGCTCTACTACTCATTAATAACTTGTATAGATGTGGCAGCAGCAGTACAATGGAGTGGACAGGTCACAAATCTGTGACTTAAGTCAGATGGTTCTCCAAACTGCAGTCTCCTTAACCTCCCTGGCGGTATGATTCTGTCTGGAATTACGTACCAAAAGCGGTACATTTATTTTGCAAGGAAATTGGCGTTTTATACTGTAGGCCTGTAATTTTTAGAAATAACTCACTTAAATCTGACCAAGCAAGAGTCTTGTAGGCATCCCGGGTATGATTTTTTTTTTTAAAACAAAATTATAAATTATAATATAATAAATAATTATAAATAATTATAACAAATAATAATTTAATTATAATAAAAATTATTCAATAATGTAATCAACTCAAAATCACTGAAATTTGCAGTTGCAGAATTGTCGCTGTCATTATTTTATTTTTTTTATGACGAATTTCCCCGCAAATCGCTATCGCACATTTCTGCAAGTGATTTATTATTATTAATTAATTCATTTATTATCGCTGTTTTCTAGCTGATCTAAAACCATTTTTGACATAAAGGGACACTTTTGGACAATCTACAGTTTTTAGGCAGAAATGACATTTTTTTATTATATAAAAGTACATGCAGGGCACTGGGCAGACCACTAGGGACAAGGGGGGTGTGTATTTTTTACATACAGTACTGTAATCTATAAGATTACAGTATACTGTATGTAATGTGTTTGTTTACTTTTTTGAATTTGGCGCCGTTCTCCGTCCCCGTGCGTCGTAACGTCGCAGGGAACGGAGATCGGCGTCACACGGGGACTGTGAATCGAGCGAGGAGGTCCCGCTCGCTCACACAGCGGGTGGCATCGCTGGATCCAGGGACAAGGTGAGTAAACCAAGCCTGTGGATCCAGCGAAAGGTAAGCCCGTCCAGCCCGAGCGTGACTCGGGTTTACCGATCCTAACATGTAAAACCAACCCCGAGTCACGCTCGGGTTTACCGTCAGGGGGGTTAATGACTGTGGTTTCCAGTGAAGGTTTATGTATGCTAATCACATACAGGGCAACCTGCATATAAAAACAAATGCAACCTGCATAAATAGCCTAGGGCAACCTGCAGAAATAAGACATAACAATCTGTAGATATAAAACAGAGAAAACTGCATATATTAAACAAGGTAACATGCAGATATAAAATAAAGCAATCTTTATATGTAATTCAGGGAAACCTGCAGATATAAAATGCAGCAATCTTTATATGTAATCCAGGGAAACCTGCAGATATACAGTAAAATGCAGCAATCTTTGGATATAAACTAGGGAAACCTGCAGATATAAAACAGGGCAACCTGTGCATATAAAGCACAGCAATCTACACATATAAAACAGGGCAACCTGCAGATATAAAACAGGCCAGTCTTCAGATAGAAGACAGGGCAATCTGCACATATAAATCAAGACAACCTGCATATTTAAAACCAGGCCAACCCATGTGCAGCATATAAAAAAGGTAAACCTGCAAATACAAAACAGAACATGTAAAACATGGCAATTTGCACATATAAAACAGGGCAAACTGCAACATTTGTGGGCAAGCTGTGCAGCTTGCCCACAGTGTATCCAACCTCACCTTCTGCAAACCCATATTCAAACAAATTCTTTATTTCACTCACTCCCTGGTCCTCAACAGTCTGAAGAACCATGATCTGCTCCTTTGTTTAAAAAGTACTGGTAGATACTGCAAGCATAGCTTGCAGTACTCCAAGGAAGCCCCATAATGGTAGGAGCATGTGAGGCCCCGTACACACGACCAGTTTCCTCGGCAGAATTCAGCTTCCGACCGAGTTTCTGGCTGAATTCTGCCGAGGAAACTGGTCGTGTGTACACTTTCGGCCGAGGAAGCCGACGAGGACCTCGGCGAGGAAATAGAGAACATGTTCTCTATTTCCTCGTTGTTCTATGGGAGCTCTCGGCCCGCCGAGGTCCTCGGTGGCTTCAGGGCTGAACTGGCCGAGGAACTCGATGTGTTTGGCACGTCGAGTTCCTCGGCCGTGTGTACGGGGCCTAAGAGTATCGGGCTTCCTCAGAGTACTGCCAAACTATGCTTATTAACTAGACGTGTGCATTCGTTTTAGTTCGAATGCATTTTCGTTCGAATTTCGGGTATTTTCGTTATCGTTTAAACAAACGAAAACGAACGCGCAGAGTCCGAAATCCGAAAGATCCGACATAAAAAAATACTTTATTTTAATTTTGGTTGCTACAACAGTTCGATAGATAGGAGATTCGGCATGACGCTGACAATAGCAATCTGTATCTAGCGAACCTGTGGTCGAATGTGCCTAACCTTAACTCTATTAATCCAAGATTATTTTACATAGAGAGGAAAGATTCAACATAGAGAGAAAAGATTTGACATTATAGAGACAGTGTTGGGGTAGACCATTCGACATGAACGACCAAGATTCAACGAATCAGTATAAAACATACAAACATCGAATCTGTCATTGAAGGCTTATGATGTCTGTCGAAAGTTTTAAGAAGACTGTACGACGCCGCATTCGTACAATTCCGGTCAAATGCTCAGCCCATAGGCTATAGAAGAATTTGAATGTTGGTTGACTAGTAATAATAATTTATAAATATAATAATTACTAGTATCATACAACATTAGAATTCTTCTATAGCTTGTGGGCAGAACATTCGACCGGAAATGTACGATTGTGGCGTCGTACAGTTTAGCTGCTCCGTCAAATCTTCTTAGAACATTCGACAGACACCATAAGCCCTCAATGACAGATTCAACCTTAATTTATTCAGATTTTCAGACAAATGCATTTTTTTTTAACGAAACAAAATACAAATAAACTATTTTCGGGAGTAACTAAATAAATGTATTTTTCGGACGAAAACAAAAATCCAAAACAAAATATTTCAGTGTGCACATGTCTATTATTCACTACATACAGGTCATGGCTGATGAAGGTAGTGGAATCTGTGTGAAATGCATTTAATTTAGCAGCCAATGTCTATATCTCAGAGATCTGAAAAAAAGTTGGTGTGGGGGAGAGAGGTTTTCTAGTGGGTGTAAGACTACTTTAGGAATCAATTATTATGAATTAGGACTTTTTATTGAATTGGGCTGTTTGTCTTATTAGGTAAGATGTAAAATGGGTTGCAAATTCATTCAAATATATGTATAAGTATATTATAACCTTCATAGATTATTAATAGTTGAACAAAACATTACAGGCTTGCTTTGACATTCAGGAGAGGACAGCTTTCCTAGAAGAAAATCATAAATCACAATTTACTCTTGGCATAACAAAAAATGGTTTGAGAACTTATTCACGGTAGGACCTATAGTATATGGCCAGTCTGGCACTTGTGGTACTTACCAAATAGCTGCTTTAGCAAAGAGTATTTGTGGGTCTCACAATCTATGGACAATAAGGTATATCTTGTGTGAAGGGAATGAAAAATCACCTGTCAACTAACAATGAACTGATTAGATCTGGAATCTCTGTTTTAATAAGTTAAAATCTGTTGTGTCAGATCTCAAACCATTTTTTCCTAACCTTGTTATTTATTTTTTATTTTATAAAATTAATATTTTAGCTTTAAAATGGTAAAGTAATATATTGTGATGGTAAAGCCAAATTCTGTAAGACTGAGATGATAGTTAGCCAAATATTGAGGATATGCTGCATTATTGATACATTTAATTGTTATTCTTCCAGGACCAGGTGGATGGGGAGCTGCCAATAGACTAGATTATTCCTATGATGATTTTTTTGATGTGACAGAGGATGAACCGAGGGAAAAGTCTGCATCTGACTCTACATCATTACTAAGAGTGAAAAGGCAAAAACTGAATATCCCTGCTACCGATCAGAAAGTGAAGTTTATTTTTAACATAACAGGTTAGTACAGATTCCATTAGAAACACATTTTTAGATTGAGTTATATACAATTTTAGATGAATACACATGTTTGAATCCTGTATATCAATATCAACATGAGAAGAAAAGAACATACCTTTTTTAAAATGTATACTACTTTTTTCTTTTTTTTTACTGAAGGTAATATAATTAAATTTTCTCAGTAAGTGTTCCCCATGGGTTAAACATATTTCAGTTAGAAATATTTATAAAGAATATCAATTTCAGTACTCAATCCATTAATTCTTCTGTACTTAGTCATTAAATTCCAGGTATTTTTTTTGGTAAAGCAATTCTTTCATGCACTTTTAAATTGGGGAACCTCTATTTATAGGGAAGTATTTACTGATATATGCACATCTATCTGTGGGGATTAAAGCAGAGCTCTGGACTCCCATTCATAAAAATGTATTATATTATAAGTGTATCTGAACTTAGTTTTCTCTTAGCCCCCCTCCTTTAAAGTCTCACAGGTACATGTCTGTCAGTGAATTCATTCTAACACAGCTTCCTGTGATGGGGTGGCAAGGATGCTGCACTACTCCTGAATTCAGAGCAGAACTGTCACTATTATGTAGGCTGTGGGCTGCTTAAACTACAGTGGGGCAAGAAGATGTTGCAGAGGATATAGGGGATCAGCATTGCCACTGCTGATTCACAAGCCTGTAGCCTGCCATTCAGCACATGGCCACACCTAATGTAGTCTTGCTCACTAACCCTTTATAAATTGTCAGAACTGACTTTGCTGCTATCCCACTGTGGGCTGCAGTGTCCTGGAGGGGAAGTTTGTGCGACACAAATCAAAGAGAATTTGGCTCAGTCAGGGAAGGCAAAGGTTGTTTGTTGTTTACTTTAAAAGGGTTTTGCTTCTCATTTTAAATTGAATTTGGTACTTGTTTTAGCTGTCATAAAGTGGAGTTTAGATACCCACCCACCCAGTTCAGAGCTGTCCACCTGAGGTCCTCTTCTCTTCTGGCAGCTCTAGGTCCAACACCGCCATGTTTTGCTGTGACATCATCCATAGGCTGCTGCCTGTTCCATGTTCAGCCGGCATGCCTTTCCCATGATGCGATGATAGGCCTGCCCCATCTCCTTTTTCTCAATGAAAGAATATGCTTCCTTGGATGTGTGATATGCATATCCCAGGAAGCAAAGGAAGAAAAGTGTATGTTATTCGCCTAGGCAAATGACATGCAAGGGGTAGGGACGAGACAGACATTTTTTATATAAAAAAAAGGTAAATAAAGAAAAAACAAACAGCCCTATTCCTGCAGAGGACCGGAGCAGGGGTGGAGAGGAGGGATCATGTATGGGAGGGTAAAGATCCACTTTAACATGATTCTGTATGGGAATTAATCGGTAAATGGTAGAACTAACAAGTTTAAAAGATTATTACAATTTTAAATATAATTGAAATTAATAATTGTAAATATAATGTTAAATAATTATTATCTCTAATATTATTGGGTTTTATCCATAAAAACATGGATATTATTGTTATTGTATTATGATGTAATGATGCGCTAAAATCAACCCTATATGCTATACAGTGAAAAAAGGTGAATAATATGAACCTAAATAGGTATTAAATGAACTGTGACAATCCTGCCAACAAATTACATAAAAAAGTGGCAACAATAAGCAAAGTCCATTCATCTGAACTGGGTATGGAAGTAATGGTAGTCTCCTGCGATACTGAATTTTTTTTTTTTCAAATATATGTTGTCATCCAATTTGGCATACAAAAAAATATGCTGACTATTCAAATTTTTACTGCTAGAGTTTGGTGGCTTTGGTTTCATAGCTCTACGCCTCTTGCTGGAGAAATTGCCGGCAAGTTCCCACAAGAGAAATCACTGCCTTTTTGTGAATCGGCTTCTAGGTGTCACGGCATTACTTTTCAAAGCTCAGCATATTGTGAGCAAAGTATTGTATATAATATTAATATTCATGCATCATTTCTCTCCAGTTAGTCTGTGTCATGCATCTAGAGTTATCTTAAGATACTTACCAAAGAGTTTAAGTGATTTTGTCAAACAATAAAAAAAAAAAAACACACAGCTGATTTTGAGTTTTTCAGCAATAAGTTCTTGTATTTTTATATAAACACAAACTGCATGCTTGAGTTGTCAGGTAAAATGCTTTCAAATTGATTTACCAGGAGTACATCTCCTGCAGTTTCCTTGTAATTGGGAAAGAAATAAAAATGGAAAAGGTGTAGAAATAATACAATAGCCAGAATAAATACAGTATAGGCTTATTGATAGGTGCACTTACCACAAAAAAAACTTAGCTGTTAAATGTGGCTCTGGTTTTGTTGAGTATGAAATGCCATGACACAAAGTACAAAGACTCAGGCCTCGTACTCACGACCAAACATGTCTGCTGAAACTGGTCCGCGGACCAGTTTCAGCGGACATGTTCGTTCGTGTGTAGGCAGTAACGTACAGAATTCCAGCAAACAATCGTCGGCCAGACCGTTTTCCAACGAACAACTGTTTCCTGGTCTTGCTTTAAAACAGTCTGCTGGAATCGTGTCCGTCAGACATGTTCGGTCGTCTGTACACAAAAGCAGCGTACAAAAACCCCGCGCATGCTCAGTCCAAATGAGGAGACGGGAGCGCTCGTTCAGGTAAAACTCGCGTTTCTTTGGGATATGGCACATTCGTCATTAGAAACCTTTTATTCTAGCAAGAGAACAATGTCTTAAAAAGGCGCACTAAACCACATTTTAAAGCCTCGTTTTATTAATTCTTCTCTTGCTAGAATAACCCCGTTCTCTTGCTGATGCAATTTCAATAGAGTTGTCCCATACTGAAATGTCACATTTCTTGCTTGTGATGTAATCCTTTAATAATGTTTTCTATGCCAGACGTGTGTTTTGGTTGGTGGTCCTCCATAATTTAGAGTAGTCATTTTTGTAAAGGAATGTGCATTTTTTTAATTTCTTTTTTTGTTTCTAGTTATGTCACCATTTAAACTTTTTTTTTTTTACATGTTTTTTTAAATTTTTTTTTTTTTTGTTGGTGTTTCATTAGAGAATATTAAACCATGTTGGCACACCAAATGTCCCCCCCCCCCCCAAGGAGTGTGTCCTTTGTAAATTACCCATTGTATATTTATTAAAGGTTTGCTGCCTAATAATCCCCACAGTATATCAAACAATAGACATGTTTTCAAATGAAAGCAAAAGGCCTTTTATTCAGGCAAATGTCATCACAAAAAATAAAAAGAACAGCAGCACTAGAATAGATAGCAAACTATATGCAAACTTGCATTTCCAACATGGTGAAGGATAAACTTCCAAGCCTCAGGAGCCAAACACAAAAATATGAAGCAGCAGCACACAAACAAAGGAACCCAAACTGTGGTAGTACAAACAAGATGTCCTTTATGTGGAAGGAAATGGAAGGCAGAAAATCAACGTTTCCTCCTCTTTCCAGCCTTCCCTCCAGGCAGCCTTCCAGCGGATCGAACACGGGGTCTTGCAGGTGGGGTTGATGTGGCAGCAGGAGGATGGTGTTCCGCAAGCCGGGCCGGGTCACATAGCCCAGTGTCTGGGGTCAGCAGGCCCCTCTGCATCCACCAAAGGACCTGGTTCATCAGGGCCTTTGCCAGTCTTCTCTGGTCCTCCTCCCCTTCATTTAAATCATGGGCCAATGAGGCACTGAAGGCCTCTGTGGGGTTGAGGGGGGCCCTCATGATGGCGCTTGCCTCCTGGATCATGCGGAGGCTTGCCTCCTCCACAGGCCTCAACTGCCTCCTTCGGCCTGATGGCCTCACCTGGGGGGGAGAAGACTGGCTGGTGGTGGTTCTCCTGGCCGGGTGGACCTGCTGCAGGCCACTGGGCCCAGCCTCCTCCTGGCTGCCACTGACCCCGGCCTCCTCCTGGCTGCCACTGACCCCGGCCTCCTCCTGGCTGCCACTGACCCCGGCCTCCTCCTGGCTGACAGACACCTGAGGATCTGCCACCTCCTGGCTGATCTCTTCTTCCTGTGTGGAAAAAAAAAGAATTTTTTTACAATTTCGCTAAATAAAACCACACTCATTTTCATGTTTTTCGTTCAGTATTTTCTGTTCATTATTACTTGAATACACTCTACTTCTGACCCCTGCAGTTGTCATCCCTGACACCTATTTGTCTGTACACCTTTTTGTTTGCTTTTTTCCAGCTTGTTTTTTTTTTTACAATATCTAATCATTAATCCACCAAGAATTATTTACGCCATAAATATAGAGGAAACTACTATACCTCCTCATCGAAGGGTGGCAGATCTGCATCTCTGTCAGCCAGGCCCTCTTCCTCCGACTCTGCAGGGCTGTGGTCATCTGGGGAATGTCCGCTGGAAGGTAGCATGGAGGAAAGGTTGGAAGAAAGACTGGACATCGTTTTCCTGCCTTCCATTTCGTCCCGCAAAAAAGCCATCTGTTTATAATACCACAGTTTGGGTTCCTTTGCTTGTCTTGCTGCTGCTCCCGATTTTTTGATTTTATTAGCTTTGTATGCTCTCCTGTATGTGCTTCTGAGGTTGGCAAGTTTATCCTTCACCATGTTGGCAGTGCATCCTGGCACCCAAGTTTGCATATAATTTGCTAGCTCTTCTAGTGCTGCCGCTCGTACCTCTTTATTGCAATATAACGAGTGTTTTGAATTCCACAGGATGGGCGTGTCCTGGTATTTTTGAAGTAAGGCCTCTATAGATTCCTTGCTTTGTAGGAGGTCCATTGCAATTTTTGCAAAATTATATTTCTTTTTGAGTCTAGATTACAAAAACATAAACCACAGAAAAATAAATATTCCAAAGGATCAGCGTTGACCTTGATCTAATATGTGTCTTCAAATTTATTACCTATATCTAATTCCAAACACAGTCTCTCTTGTTTAAACAATGATTGGCAGCTCGGCCGCATTGCTTGTACCAAACATTGATTTGCTAGATGCAGAGCCATTGTTCACATTGCAGTAAATATTTTAAATATATTAAATTAAACAATGCTTACAAATGACAGTTTTCATCTAGGCACTCTTTCATGTGTAAATCTCATACCCCTGACAATGGATGACATAAAAGACACTTCCTAATGACCTCTGTACAACCAACACTTGAACAATACTTTGCCTGATCTGAATACACCATTCAAAAACTTGTCAATGAGGTACAGCATTGTTCACATCTCTATTTTGTGAGGTGTCCAAAAGCATTTGGATACCAAAATAACATTGTGGTACCCCATAGACAGAATAGCTTAAAAAGGGTGCAACCAACAGCCCAAACCCCCATCCCATGTGTCTACATTTTCAAGGCCTCTGCTGATCACATTTTTAATTTCCTTACCTTCCTGTCTCTCGCTCCTCGTTTCTCACGCTCGCCTAATTACCGCGTAAGATGCGTAATCACGGCGTAAACCTTTTAAACACTCCGCGTATTTATGAAACCCCGCCCTCGTCACCTTTGCGAGGCCCCTAATCAATGAGTTTAGGAAATATGGCGTTAACTGTGTATGTTCTGGATGCGCTCGAAGATTCTCCGCGTAACGGACGTAAACACGTTGTTTGCATTCTCTACACTCCGCGTATGTATTAAACGCCGCCCTCTTCTCCGCCCATGGCGTAAGAATTCATCTTTTCCACGCCCATAATCTCTGTGGGAAAGGAAAGATGGCGATGTCACACGAGCGGGCACGATGCTCTCATGCCACAAGTGAAGGGACAGAGGCAGGGACGTCCCGATCAAGGAAAAGAAGATATAAAGCCACTAATATGCGGTTCCAGGAAATGGTGGAGTTAGTTTACATCATGCGAAAAAAGGACTATGATGGTGAATTAGGGCCATACAAGACCCCTAACCGCCGAAAGGCACATATTATGGACAAGGTGGCGAGGAGAATGCAGAGGATGTTTGGGATCACCAGGTCCAAGGAACAGCTGAGGAAACGCTGGTCAGACTTAAAATTGAGGGAGCCACATCAGATGAAGAAAATACTTAAAATTCTGCGTAAAAGTAAGTAAATATATATTGGGGTTGGGGGGGGGGGGGGTGGTGATTGTCTGCAATAATGTGTTGCCATGTATATTTCACCATCTGCCTCCTTGGCCTGCTTGTAATTTTAAAGACATGTTGTTATTTATTTTTTAGAACATAAATAACTACATATTTACAAACAGTGTTCTTAGTAAACAACGTAACATCACATAGTTTATCAGAAAGGCTCGGTTATTCCAGGAACAACACACCTGGACATGGCTCACTGGCCAAAAACTTTGTTTGTAAACATTGTGTAAAAGCTAGTTCTAGAAATAATATGGTAATAAAGCAGATGTTTTCACATCTGCAATGCAGAGCACCTGTGTCTCCCCAAATCAAAAATGGGTTTTGGTAGGGTCTCCCAGAAATACAGTTTAGGGGGGACATCCATGTGTGTCACTTTGCTAAAAAGGGGCAGGATCAGAGCTTGCCATATAGAAGTAATTGCAAAATGTAGGTTTGGTGAAAGATAAAAGTAACTAAATGAAAGCATCTTCTAAGCAATGTGTGCGATTTATGCTCTCCAATATCTGTGTGCTGATGAGTCTACATTTTTTTTGGTTTATTTCAGGGGAAAGAAGTCGCCAGCATTTGGAGGAGGCAGAGAGGGCCAGACAAGGCCAAAATCTGCCATCTCAACATGTGGAGGAGGAGGAGGATGTGGAAGGAGAAGAGGATGTGGAAGGAGAGGAGGATGTGGAAGGAGAGGAGGATGTGGAAGGAGAGGAGGATGTGGAAGGAGAGGAGAATGTGGAAGGAGAAGAGGATGTGGAAGGAGAGGAGGATGTGGAAGGAGAGGAGGATGTGGAAGGAGAGGAGGAAGGAAGAAAGGAGGAAGGAAGAGAGGAGGAAGAAGTAATTTTGGACTTAGAAGTCATAGCAGATGAAGGGCAAGTGGCGGAAGAACAATTTGGCGAATTGAAAGAAGGTGGATTGATGGATGAAGGAGGAGTCCAAGATGATGGGGAAGTGGTGGAAGAAGGAGGAGTGATTGAAGATGATGGGGAGGTGGTGGAAGAAGGAGGAGTGATAGAAGATGTCGAAGAGGTGGAAAGGAGAAGCCCATCAGGTCAGTGTCACCCTAGCTTGATTCAAAAAAACATATGTAGATAGGCCTCATTGAAAAATAATATTGTAAATGCCATTTTTTTTTTTTGTTTTAGGGGAGGAGGATGGTGTGCCAATATTTTCACGTGCAAGTGCTGCTATAATTATTCAGCAGGTAATGGAGTGCAGCACTGAAATGCACAATATGCGTGAAAGGATGTTTCTCATGGAACAGAATGTAACAAATGTCCTTTTGGAATGCAGCACGGAAATGGACAATATGCGGCAAAGAATGATGGTCATCGAATCTAATTTTAAGAACATTATTGACATGATGGGCCGTGTCAAAGACTGAAACACCCCCCGCCCATCCCCCGCCCCCACAAACATTTTTACAGTTTGAATAATGAATACGCCAAAATTTGAAGATACACACACAGTGTGCCAACATGTGCTATCTGCCATCACAGAATATCTAATGTCTGTGCTTTGTGGGTCCAACCCCCTCCTCCATCCTCAAGTAGTTGAGAGGAAGGGTTTGCTCCCACAAAACACAGACATTGATCACCCATGATGTCAGATAGCACATGTGGCCATTTGTCTGTTGAACCAATGACATTTGGCGAGTTTGCACTGAATGTGTGTATCTTCCAATTTTGGCGTGTTCCAGTGTGAAAGCACACCATGACTGACTGCTGTTGTGAGTTTTTATATTTTTGGAATTGGATTTTGTTACTTTTTGACCATGTTGAACATTTTGGGATACTATAAAGTTTAGACCATAAAGAATAAACAACGCCAAAAATTTTTAAAAATATATATATAGAATTATAAATCTCTCTAATCACTGAATTTAGTGAAGTAGAGATTTGACTCCAAATTCTCACCTAAAAATTTTCTTTTAGAAAAACACACCAAAAACAAAAAAAATGGTTAAAAAATTATTTTTTTTTGTGCCTAAAAAATATGGCCAAAAAAAAATTTAAGGCGGTAAACACCCCACCAAATATAATCTATATATATATATATATGTAAACAATAAATCTAACTATATTTGAGTAAAAAAAAAGTGAACTTGTTAATAAATGTATAATCTGCATAATATTTTTGGTTGAATTACCTGAAAAAAAAAAAAAAGTTTAAAAAATTTTTGAAGACTCCTAAGTACAAAAGCAGGGAGTAATGAAAAAAATATAAAATTATTTTTGGGGTCATGAACAAGCAAAAATTAAAAAAACTTGACCTCAACATTTACAAATGGAGTTGCTTCTTATTTCTAGACTCAATACCCTGTTTGTAGATGAGTGAATACTGTGCAAAATGTGGTTAGTTACTAAAAGTGGAGAAATCAATTATGCATTACAATTGAAGAAGTTAGTTAGAGAACCAGGAAGACAGAAAAAGAGAAAAAGCATTAATGACAAACAACTGTATAAAGTCCAATGGTCTAATTATTTATTATTTTTTAGAATATTCCTTTCTTTGGGGGCCGAATTAGAAAGAAATATGATCTGGCATAGCAATGGCCCCCCGACCCATGAAGTACTCAACATATTTGTCGCGTACCTCACGAGCTGATTGGGGGGCCAAGCCAGCGCGACCAGTGTCCAGCCCGGGAAGGGGATCTGAGGGTAGTCTTGCCTCAGAACCGATGTCGGGTAGGTACGTCTGGGAGTGCCTGCGTAAAAAGTTGTGCAAAATGCAGCAGGCAAATACAACGGTGTCCAATTTATATTCCGCCAGATGTATCGATGTCCTGAACAGGCGGAACCGGTTGGTGAGTATCCCAAAGGCATTCTCGACTACCCTCCGAGCCCTGGCCAACCGAAAATTAAACACACTCCTCTCTGAGGTGAGGGTCCTCTGGGGAAAAGGCCGCATGAGGTGAGGACCAAGCCCGAAAGCCTCGTCCGCTAGGAACACAAACGGAAGTCCTTCCACATTATCTTCATCTGGTGGCAATGCCAGACCACCAGCTTGGAGACGATCATAGAAATCAGTCCGTGCGAACACTCCCCCATCAGACATCCGGCCGTTCTTCCCCACGTCCACATATAGAAACTCATACTGTGCCGACACCACCGCCATCAACACAATACTATGATAACCCTTGTAATTATAATAGTAGGACCCCGAGCGGGGTGGGGGCACAATGCGGACGTGTTTCCCATCTATTGCTCCACCGCAGTTTGGAAAATCACACCGCTGGGCAAATTGGGAAGCCACAGACTGCCATTCCTGTGGTGTGGAGGGTAGCTGTGGGGACAAACAAAATTAGAGATTTAGTACTTTGTAACAAATACATCCTACAAGCATCCTTGTGACAGTTCACAGTATTAAAATTGCATTAGAAAAATGTGCATGGAGAATTTGGGAAATGAAATATATAGGGCCACTTCATTAAGAGACTCCACAGCCCTCTGATGGGGACAATAAAAGTTTGAAGGGGGGGACACAAAAACCAAAAAGTCCTGTTTGAAAAAATGGCAAGGTGGGTTTGTCCCTAGGATAGCATGCTGGACAGGTTAATATTGGGTAAGGGACAAATATGCAGGTAGGCCAAGAATAAAACATGTAAAGCTGATATCAACATGCATAGGGAGAAAAGGTAACGTTAGTTAAACACACAGCATATCTGGGAAAATAAAAATAAAGTTAGTTGGCCACATTATTAGAGCCAGGAAACTTACCTTAATATACTCCTCATGCATAACTTTGATGATGGCAGCACACGTGTCCGGTATGATGACCCCAAGCGCCTGCGGAGAGATGCCTGTCGAGAACTTGAGGTCCTGCAGGCTCCTCCCAGTCGCCAGGTACCGCAACGTGGCAATAAGCCTCTGCTCGGCCGTGATGGCTTGGCGCATCACAGTGTCCTGCCTCGTGATATAGGGGGACAGAAGATCCAGCAGACGGTTGAATACGGGGTCCGTCATGCGGAGAAAATTCCTAAAGTCATTAGGATTATTCTCCTGGAGTTCCCTAAGCAGAGGCATATGTGAGAACTGGTCACGCTGGCGCAACCAATTCTTGGTCCAGAAACGCCTCCGCCCCCTGTTTCTGGCCAAAGTACTGGACAAATGAACATATCCAGCAGCCATCCCATAAACAGCACCAACTCGCGAAAATTGACGCTGCTGCTCCATCATGGCTTCAAACCGGCCGGCTGGTCAGTCAAGAACACACTGAAACAGAAAGCACTCGCAAATCCAGCACTACCTGCGACAAACGCGTGACAAACAGATACGAGCGCACAGGATGCAACTGCTAAAGCAGAAACAACCTGCTTGCCTATAGCCGAATGACAACTACGTTACCGCAAGCACACGCACTGAACCCGTGAATACACGCTGTCAAAGCCTGGAGACCGAGAAGCGCGAATCAGCTCTAACCAAACCTTCACTAACACGAGCAAACACGTAACTAGCAAAAGAGGAACAGAGGGCGGCGCCATTAACTTTGGTCTTCCCCTTTATAGTGACGTCGTACGTAGTTTACGTGCACGCGTTCCGGTACGACGGGAATTTGGTCCGCTGGTGTGTACACGCCAGCGGAACAAAACACAAATCAGCCTTGTACGCCGGAAACTGTCGGGCAGACAGTTTCCAGCGCACAGATCCGGTCGTGAGTACAAGGCCTAAGCTGCTTCTAACCAAACACAGCCAGTCACAAGCCTGAACTGTCAATCTCAGCTTGCACCAGTGTCTCAGACTTCATCAGTACTTATTCGTTTTTAAATCTGCCTAGATAAAGACAGTCGCATGCTGCATCATACTGACAAATACATGGGGAAATAAGAAAAAACTATAGAGATGTTACATAAAAAAAATGTACTAAGGGATGCCGGTCCATGGACAAGTTTATTGTGTTAGTGCCTATCAGTCATTAAGCTGCTTTAAAAAATAGCCATGCAATATATTTAACATGAAAGATATGATTTTTTTGGGACTGTACTGTATATGTGTGTCAGTAATTTTCGAGAATAAGAAAAACGCTATTTATTATGATGTGTTGACTCTATTCCTTTTATTTTCAGCAAGTGTACCTTTGCCAAATAGAAGGAACGATTCTCTGGAATCAGATAACCAGCAGCGCCTTCTTAAAACTTTAGAAACTATAACGAATCGGCTAAAGAGGACTCTTCGAAAGGCCCCCCTATACTCCTTCCAGTTTTCCTCGGAGATGATTATTGCAGATAGTAACTCACTGGAGGAAGGAAGGGCAGTTCTTTTCTGCAGGCCAGGTTCTGTATTAAAAGGACGGATGTGTGGTAAGGGAACTTGTGCTTTTCTTTTATGTCCAATATGTTGGCTCAAATTTCATTCACCTCCATGTGTTCTTTTTTTATTTTTTTTTCATTTATAGTTTTTTATTACGCACTTCAGCAAAGCACAAAGTACATATAACCGAAAAAAAAAAAGGAATTCCTAATACCGCCATGTGTTCTGACATTATGACATTTTAATTATTTACAGAAAAAGCCAAGTAGCATTCTGGAAAGAGCAGTCTTTTCAACCCTAAAATTTGATGTTTAAACAGACATTTTTAGTACAACCCCCAGTAAGGAGCAAAAACAGACAAATAATAACACACACGTTCATGTAAAAAAGAGGGGATATTTAAAACTATGAAGACACTTTACCAATAGAATGTTTTGCCTGTAGAATATGGCTTTTTAAGCATAAAGGTCAGGCTTCAGCTCAAATCCCCATCCATCAGTCACGCCTCTGGGATATGTTTCACCCGCACCCAGCTTATACGCAGAGGAAACATGTCAGAAGAGCATGACCACTGAGCGGGGATTTGGGCTGAAGCCTGTTTTTCATTTACTTCATACTGGAGTTGAATGCACCATGTGGCATTACTTCTATGCTATATTGTAATATTCCTTTTTAATTGCCTCAAGTTTTACAAATAATACAGACAAAAAAAAAAAGAACATAAAACTAGACTGTGGTGTCAAGAGCTTTGTAAATCTGACTTTTAAGGCAAGTATAGTGTATATAAAAACAAAGCCAAATCTGCGCTATCGTATTAGTGAGCAGCCACAAACAATCTAGTGAAACAAGAAAGCAATATATAGTATACAAAAAATTGTAGCGCTAAAATAAAATTAGAAAAAAGACACTGAGAGTCTATATCAACACCAAATGACAGTGTGATCAAAATATAAGTCCATGTATGTGCATAAACTTGATAGATGAATAAACCATGTGCAGAAGCTTATGCCAAACCCACTGTGATTCACGATAAACTTAACGTGTGAAAACAACAACCACCACCAGGAGGGGAGGCTTACCAGATATATTGAACCCAAGTGAGCGTACGCTCAAAGGGTCAATAAAACTGAATGTAAGTAGATGGAGGATGCATCAGCAGGAACTATGTATGCAATCGGCAGGATACGCTGAAAACATCACTTGAACCAGGACAGGGGGAGGTATCAACAATTTGGAGATGACTCACAGAAGATCAAACCATACCCGGAGTGCATAGAGGAAATGAAAGGCACATAGTGTGATTCTGTAAAAACATAGGAGGTTTAATGACGGTTAAAAACACTACAGTTGGATGAGTAAAAAAGGACATCAATATAGAAATGTGCATGGCAGCAGTAGAGTCCCGACGCGTTTCGCATTATCTGGCATCATCTGTGAATTTATGTGCAAAATAATAGAAGACAAAAAAACTCTTCACAGTTAATGTTGTACCTCCATTAAATGTAATCATATTGCTACATTTAGAGGTGCCTCTCTTCTCTTTTATACTCTGTAGCTCCTGCTGGAATTTGCTTCTAATCCATTTGTGGAGCTGCCATTTGTGGATGGATATTTTAGGTCTCATGTACACTACTGCTGGTAAACGGATGATTAGGAGCAGTTGGGCATTTTTCAGCTGCCCCTGACCTCTCCTCTATGTTATCTTATCAGTACATGTACACAGAGTTGTTTATAGTATTTTCTAGGCAGTTGAGTTTAGAAGCATTTTTTGGAATGCAAAAAAAAAAATATGTTCAGGACGGATGTTCAGAGGATTTTGAAATGCCAAATGCCTGTAACAGCCTGTAAATGCTGCTAAACGTGGTAACACATTTAACAAAAAAAAGGAAAATTATTATTTTATATTTTTAAACACTTCTAGACGCAAATGCGCATAAACGCGTCATGTAGACACGGCTAAACGAATGTTTTTAGACGTCGGTCTCTAGCTGTCAAGTAAAATTGTTTAGGAGAGGTTAAACAGCCCGTGTACAAGAAGCCTTATGGTTACACAACCTATCACATTGCTAAAATCTTTTTATATGAATTATAAACTGAAGGATTTATGAATAAATGGTCATCTGAGTTTCTATTATTTCTTATGGGGAAATTTGCTGATATATTTGAGTGCTTTGGATTACAAGCATGTTTCCGGAAAAAAATTATGTTAGCAATCCAAGGTATTACTGTATTTGTAAAATGTGTCCAATGTTTCAAATTATATAATATTCTATAAAAAAAATAATACAATAAATAAATAATTTTGATATGGTAAGAGGATATCTGTTTGAACAGCCTCTAATAAGATGGACTTAAAGTGTTACTAAACCCACAACAGTAACATCAGTCGGTATATGCAGTAAAGCATGCTTGTTATACTCACTGTGGAACCTAAGGGGGTTAATCCTGCACATTGTGCAAAAAGGCTTTGAGCCTGTTTTCTCTGATCCTCCCCTTCTTCCACTGTCCCCAATACATCTCTTAATTCTCAGTTTGGTGTGTATTGTTAGAGAGTATTTTTGGGGGAGGATGCATGTGATTGGCAAAGGGCCCATCAGCACTATCCAGACAGAGGGTCAGGGGTCATGCAGCCTCATAGGACAGTCAGAGAAGAATGGCAACTCCTCCTACAAGCTTTAACCAGTGCTTGGCTGGACACTGATAAAAGTCACAAGACTGCTTTATACTGCTGATGAGAAAAAAGTATTTAGCAGTTTATATTTACTAAAAATATTTGCATTTCATGTTCTGTGTACTGTGGGAGACCCAGATATAGTGAATGCAGGGTCCTTTTTGTATGATTGGGCTGAGTGGCAGAGCCACCAGCTGTGAGGATAGATACCTTTCTCCTCACATTCTTTAAGGCTCAGTTCACACCTATGCGTTTTTTAATTATTTTAGCAGAAAGCACTGCCATCCCTTTAACATGGTTTCCTATGAGACACGTTCACATCTATGATTTTTCAGCTGCTGCATTTTTGGAAAGGGTCAGAGACTTTGTAAGGCTGGATTCATACCTATGCAGTTTTAGTGCTTTTTGCAGATTTGCTTTACAGGACGTGTTCCATAGGAAACCATGGTAAATGGACTGTAGTGCAAATCTGCAAAATGCAAAAAGCACTAAAACTGCATAGGTGTGAATCCAGCCTAAAAGCAAAACTGTGCATTTTTGGTTCATTAAACTTTACCGGTGAAGCTGCAGAAAAGTATGTAGTGTGTTTTGCCGCAATCTTAATGCATTTTCCCACAATTTGCATTTTTTAATCCTCTCATCAAATTGGCGAAAAAAAGCATAAGAAATGCAAAAAGCAAAATGCATCAAGAGACGTATGAAAAATGCATAAAAAATGTGTGTAAAAACGCAAAATGAACCGCAAAAAAAAAGCACTGCAGAAATGTATCAAAAGCAAGCTGCATAGGTGTGAACCAAGCCTAAAGAACACAGTTGGAAGAGTTTTATCTGTTTGCCAAATTGTGAACACAGAATGTTTGTGCAATTCCTGTGTGGCTACAAACCTGAGCCCCATCCTTAACGAAAAGTGCAAATGGTAAAAGAGAAAGTTGGCACTCTTGCTAGGTGACCCTGAAAATATAGAAATATGATAGACAGTGCTCCCAGATTGCAAAATGTAATTTCTGGCTAGAAAAACAGGACACTTGCAAAGAAACAAGAGTCTGGCAGGCTAAAGCCCTGGTGAACTACAAACAGAAAACACTAATCAGCACCCTATGAAATGCCTTGTTGGCATCTATAGATAGTAATCTAGAGTTGACTTTTCCTACCATGTTTTGGGTTGGCCAAACTAATATTAATCCTACCTGGTCTGAGTGGATAAAGCGAGGCAGCAAAGGGTTGAAGCTGCTTACCAGGGTCTTTATAGGTATCTTTTGATAATTTAAATTATTAATTATAAGGACCTGAGTCTTTTTGTGTCGTAAAGCAATATAGACTACTAGAAGGTTTTCTTCTGTTGCGTTGCATATTTGCAAGCTACGAAACAAGCTTTTCATGTTAGTGATTAATTGGAATTGTTTTATAGAAAAGGTTAAAGAAGCCATCCAAACCTGGAGTTTTTACTGTTTTAGAACCTTTAATCATTAATAAAATGGCAACATATATGCATTTTAATGCAATAACTTGAAGGGCAATGCTGAAATGAATGGTTACCTGCTGCCTACCTCTAACAATGCTACCCTGCAGTTGTTTATCAAAGGACCCATGCAGTGAGAAAGGGAATATCAGCATAGCATGTGGCTGGATCAGTGTGAAGATTGCTTGTTTGGCAGAGTGCCTAATAGCAGTGTACAATGCTCCAGAGTCCTTATACTGAAAGTCTGATTTTTTTTTTTAATTGTGGTTGTATTTTATTTGAAAAAACTATAATGGTAAGGAAGGTAAGGAAGGTTTTTGAGCTGCCCATAAATACCAATCAAATCAATGTAAATTCTTCTAAATGTAACTTGTTCAACAACAACAGCTGTAATGTGTTTGTTGCTATGGGGAGAATAGATACTTTTTATTAAATCAACGGCATACCATTTATATTATACAGTCTCATTATGTAAAATGTTTTAAATTAATCCTGAGGTTAGCTTGTCTAGTGACAGCAGCAACTAGTGACTTTGATTCCATGCTCAAGGTTTTTTTTATTAACTAAATAGATAAAAAGTGGCGATTCGGGACACTATACATGCACTATAGACATTCTTTTTTTTTTGTACTAGCTTTCAAAGCAGCCTGTCTACTTGAAGAACATTTAGGCTCGCTGAAAACAAAATGCCAGTATGTGCTTACATTCAAACTGCAGATGGCAGTATTTCTTTGCAGTAAAAAATTGCATTTTGCCTGCTATCACAGTAAACAGCTTTTGCTCATGACTAGTATAGATAAAGCGGAAGGTTTTGAAAGGTAAACATTAATCAAGCATTTTTTAAGCGCATTGTGCAAAAACCTGGCAGAAATCTTTAAATAGAAAACAAAATAAGGAATTCATAATGTGCCTCCGGATTCAAAAATTGCAAGACACTAATGTGTCCCAGGTGAAAAATCTGGGCACTTCTGGGTCAAACAGAACTGAATTCAATTGGTAATAAATAGCAAGAATTGTTCATAAGCACGTAAGGAAAAGTCTTGTTTTAAGTATGTCCAGACTTTATTTAGAATCACTTCATTCCATTGTTCTTTAAATGTGTACTTGTATTTTAAAAAGTCTCAGTTATGAATGTAATATATGTTAATACTACCCAGCATGAAAAACGTATGGGGTCACAAACTAATTGCATAGGGGCTGTAAGTCAATGTTATGCTTAAGAAGGGTCTTGGTTAATGCAAAATGTTATATATATATAGTGTTTCAAGGTCTCGGGTGTGAATGGGAAGCAGGTCACCTTCTCATACTGGTCACTGGAAGTTCAACATGTCACCTCATGGCAAAGAACTGAGAACTGAGGATCTTAAAAAAAAAAGAATTGTTGCTCTACATAAAGATGGCCTAGGCTAGACCCTGAAACTGAGCTGCAGCACGGTGACCAAGACCATACAGCGGTTTAACAGGACAGGTTCCGCTCAGAACAAGCCTTGTGATGGTCGACTAAAGAAGTTCAGTGCACATGCTCAGCATCATATCCAGAGGTTGTCTTTGGGAAATAGATGCATGAGTGCTGTCAGCATTGCTGCAGAGGTTAAAGGGGTGGGGGGTCAGCCTGTCAGTGCTCAGACCATACGTGGCACACTGTATCAAATTGGTCGCATGGCTGTCGTCCCAGAAGATAATGCACAAGAAAGCCTGCAAACAGTTTGCTGAAGACAAACAGACTAAGGACATGGATTACATGTCCTGTGGTCTGATGAGACCAAGATAAACGTAATTGATTCAGATGGTGTCTAGCGTGTGTGGCGGCAACCAGGTGAAGAATACAAAGACAATTGTATCTTGCCTATAGTCAAGCATGGTGGTGGAAGTGTCATGGTCTGGGGCTGCATAAGTTCTGCCGGCACTGGGGAGCTACAGTTCATTGGGGGAACCATGAATGCCAACATGTGACATGCTAAAGCAGAGCATGATCCCTTTGCTTCAGAGACTGGGCTGCAGGGCAGTATTCCAACATGATATCGACCCCAAATACACCTCCAAGATGTCCACTGCCTTGCTAAAGAAGCTGAGGGTGATGGACTGGCCAAGAATGTCTCCAGACCTAAACCCTATTGTGCATCTGTGGGGCATCTGTGGAACTCCATGCCCAAGAGGGTTTAGGCAGTGCTGGAAGATAATGGTGGCCACACAAAATATTGGCATTTTGGGCCCAATTTAGACATTTTCACTTAGGGATGTACTCACTTTTGTTGCCAGCGGTTTAGACATTAACCTCCCTGGCGGTATGATTCTTTCAGAAAAAACATGCTGAAAGCGGTACCATTATTTGCAAGGAAATTTGGCGTTTTATATTGTAGGTCTGTAATTTTTAGAAATAATTTACTTAAATCTGACCAAACAAGATTCTAATAGGCATCCCGGGTATGACATTTTTTTAAAAACAAAATTATAAATTATAATATAATAAATAATTATAAATAATTATAACAAATAATAATATAATTATAATAAAAATTATTCAATAATGTAATCAAATTAAAATCACTGAAATTTGCTCAGTTGCAGAATTGTTGCTGTCATTATTTTTTTTTTTTTATGACGAATTTCCCCACAAATCGCTATCGCACAATTCTGCAAGTGATTATAATTTATTATCGCTGTTTTTTAGCTGATCTAAAACTATTTTTGACATAAAGGGACACTTTTGGTTGCTATGGACAATCTACAGTTTGCAGGGAGAAAGAAACGTTTTTATTATATAAAATGACATGCATGACACAGGACAGACCACTAGGGACAGGGGGGGTGTGTTTTTTTTACATACAGTACTGTAATCTATAAGATTACAGTATACTGTATGTAAGGTGTTTGTTTACGTTTTTGAATTTGGCGCCGTTCTCCGTCCCCGTGCGTCGTAACGTCGCAGGGAACGGAGATCGGCGTCACACGGAGGCACTATGTGAATCGAGCGAGGTCCCGCTCGCTCACACAGCGTGGTGGCATCGCTGGATCCAGGGACAAGGTAAGTAAAAAGTGCCTGTGGATCTAGCGAGGCAAGCCCGAGACTCGGGGTTACCGATCGTAGCAGGAAAATCTAACCCCGAGTCAGTCTCGGGAACACCGCCAGGAAGGTTAATGGGTGTGTGTTGAGTTATTTTGACAGCAAATTGACACTGTTATACAAGCTGTACACTCACTACTTTACACTGTAGCAAAATATAATTTCTTCAGTGTTGTCAAAAAGAACACCTTTGGGATGAATTAGAGCAGAGACCGCAAGCCAGGCTTTTTCTCCAACATCAGTGCCTGACCTCACAAATGCGCTTCTGGAAGGATGGTCAAACTTTCCCATAGACACACTCCTAAACCTTGTGGACAGCCATCCCAGAAGAGTTGAAGCTGTTATAGCTGCAAAGGGTGGGCTAACTCAATATTGAACCCTACGGACGTGTGTGTAAAGGCAGGTGTCCCAATACTTTTGGTAATATATATATATATATATATATATATATATATATATATATATATATATATATATATATATATATATATATAAGTGCAGTTGCACTATGCAAGAGCAGTGGCTCCAGAGCTTGGTAAATGAGCAGAAGCTCT
The DNA here is from genome assembly GCF_905171775.1 of Rana temporaria. Taxonomy (NCBI): domain Eukaryota; kingdom Metazoa; phylum Chordata; class Amphibia; order Anura; family Ranidae; genus Rana; species Rana temporaria. Next base: position 327,300,166 of record NC_053489.1, read on the forward strand.
GCTGACTTCCATTATCCAATTATGTGCAGGCAAAAATGCTGTTTTTTTCTCCCTTGCTCCTGATTAGGTGTTTTTTTGCAAAGTGAAGCTTTATCTCATTTACTAAGCTCTGGAGCAATTGCACTTGCAGAGTGTAACTGCACTTTGCAAAGTGCACAGCTGTTTTGCCTTTAGTAAATCAACCCCACTGTGTAACTTTTGTATTATGTAGGACTGATTGTTTTAGCTAATGGTAGTATATTGTCAAAGGAAATATTACTGAGTAAAAAATGGAGCAGTCATTATTCACTATGTGAATGTGCTTTGGCTTCAAAGCTACCATTGCCTGAAGTCCCGATGGTTTCCCTTTAAATTCCTCCATTATATTTTTACTTAATTCTTGTAAAAGTTTGATTTGCATCCTAATTATAACTTTGCTCCATAACGTGCATGTTTAGGTTAACCTGTGAAGTGCTGCACAATAACAGAAATACCTTGATAAAAAGGAAGAAACATGATGCTCCTTTCCCTTAGAATGTCTTGATCAATGTGAAATACTGAACTCTTGAGTCACATTATAGGATTAAGATAAATCAGCAACAGTCATCCTACCATTACCGTTCTTCTTCATTTGCTATCTCTGATGGCAACTTAGAGTAGACAGATAACCATTACTTAGCAATAAAGAGCACCTGTAATAAATCTTAGTGAATTTCTTATTCTGGTTACCAAGATCTAACTAAAGAAAAGCAATTAAGACTTTCTGCAGATTTGAGTTTGATATGGTAACTTGCAGCTCTGTGATTTTTGTGCCAGTCTTTATGTATCATGAATTGTCTCATGCATGTATCATTGCCTTATTTTCACAGTAAACTGCCCAAAGGGTACATTTTATTCCCTTGAACATAACATGTGTGAAAGTTGCTGGATTGGCTCATACCAGGGTGAAGAGGGCCAAATGGACTGCAAAAGCTGCCCTGTTGGCACTTACACTGAGTACCTCCACTCAAAGCGTATATCTGAATGCAAAGGTATGTAAAATACAATGGAAATGAGTTATTAACTGTGAACTGAACTATTATCATTGTGATATTTATTAATAACAGGACAATAAAGTTGAAATGTCATACTATTTTACAAATGCCAGTACAAAAAAGGTTCATATGGCCACCAGTCAGAGCAACAATGAATATTATTGATAATATTGGAAGCCGCACAGACTAAAGAACTACTCTCTCACTTCACTGTTTTCTCCCTAAGTTTTGTCTACATGAGAAGATTAAGGGAAACTGAATGAGCCTTTTTTATTTTAGCACTGTTGTAGTGTTCACTGAATAGTATACATAAAACACAATTTGGTTTTTCATGTTGTCTGGCACTGTCTTTTAATCATGGAGTTACTATGGAAGACAATTTGTGTTCCATTAGTATAGAGCAGGCAGTTGCCAAAGTAGAAACTGTAATGTCAAGGGAATTCTCCACTCCAGAGTTTTCTCGGGACAAGTCTTCAATAAGCAGTTAATATTCTTTTAAAGATACAGACACCTGTGCCTAACCTTAAAGGGGTTGTAAAGGTACATTTTTTTTCCTAAAGAGCTTGATTTACCTTAGTGCAGTCCTCCTTCACTTACCTCATCCTTCGATTTTGCTTTGAAATGTCCTTATTTCTTCTGAGAAATCCTCACTTCCTGTTCTTCTGTCTGTAACTACACACATTAATGCAAGGCTTTCTCCCTGGTGTGGAATGTCATTTTCACCCCCTCCCTTGGACTACAGGAGAGTCAGGACACTCTCTGCGTTGCAGATAGAGAATTGAGCTGTGTGTTAGTGGGCGTCCTGACTCTCCTGTAGTCCAAGGGAGGCGGATACATGCATTGTAACATGCATTAATATCCACGTAACCACAATGCACGTTCACTTGCAGTATTTGACCATTGTGGTGCC